>NW_010332583.1:1413-15834 GCF_000700745.2 Antrostomus carolinensis | reverse complement strand
GTCTTTGCACACAGACTTGCTAACAGTGTGACGAGGTTTCCAAACTGGGACTGAGAAGGGTTCAGTTAAAGCCCCCAGAGTGTCTGATAAACAAAGGCATAAAAGCAAATATCATCAATACAGGACACAAGGGCAAAAAAGTATGGAGAAACGAACAAGACTCCATCAGAACTATGAGTTATGGGAAAACACAAGATTTTCTGGGCTAGTTTAAATGACTGGAATATCAAATTAAAAAGCAATAGCTGAGTTAGGAGGCAAAAGCAAGTGAACGAGAGGGAACATGCTGCCTGATATATCAAGGATGCACTAAGGTACAAGAGGAAGACTAATCTCATAAAAAAGGATATCAATAACTTTAAAGTCACTTGTTTTAAATAAAATCTTTTGCAGTTGCTGAGGTTACATTTTGCTGTTGTTTTTTTCCTTACACAAGATTTCCAAAGTACCATAATGCTGTCAAAGCAGTAACACCATCTCATAAGTTTTCAAGATCACTGATTCACATTTATCCACCCAGTTTCTCTGCTCTTTGTGTGAAAGTTCAGTGTGCCCTTAAGATAGAAGCTTTTCTGTAAGATTTTGAAAAATCCAAGTCTGTCAGACCCAGGTCCTAGCCTAGCAGTGACTATATACTCTTAGTGCAGAGCTGGTTTTTTTTAAATAAAACCAGTAGATTGTCTGACGCTTTGCTAGTTGACTGGCCTCCTCTAAACAAGCACTCCTGTTGTTTGCAGATGTGGTAAATGCTGCTCATTGCTGCTTCTGGCACACACTTAATTGGCAGCCAGGGTGATAAACTGTCATAGGCACCTCAGCAACAGTAATTCTCCCAGGTAATATTTGGTGGAACACATCTGGGATATGCAGATTACTATAAGGAAAAAAGCCCCAAACATTACGTGAATGTAAGTGACTAAAAGAAACCATAAGCGTCTTTAGAATGGTGTTTTGCACAAGGATTCAGATAGATCAAGTAGGTAAAAGATTTACCTCCCTAATTAGTATAAGTCCTCTTCTGTTGCTGCTGGGGAGG
Organism: Antrostomus carolinensis; assembly: GCF_000700745.2. Classification (NCBI taxonomy): domain Eukaryota; kingdom Metazoa; phylum Chordata; class Aves; order Caprimulgiformes; family Caprimulgidae; genus Antrostomus; species Antrostomus carolinensis. The sequence goes on along the minus strand of NW_010332583.1, from coordinate 14,798 downwards.
ATGCTTTTGTTTCCTTGCACAGAACTATTATTTTACCAAGACAAAAATGCCCTGTAAGGTTGGAAGGTTATAATGTAGGGTCACTTTTAACAACATTCCCTTTTCTCAAAAATTTCTGGCATGGCTTCTACTGGAATTCATTGCATTGGAGAATATCTTTGACTAAAACTTGATTAAAATTGAAGAACAAATAGCATACTACTTTCCGACTATGAGAAATAGGTACATTGCAGCCATTGGCTTTAACTGACATTACAAGAAACACCACAGAGTATAGTGGAATGACAGTAATATTTCATCTGAAAGACATAAATTGCATGTTTAGTTTGAAATAGATAATAAAAATACACTGAAGACTGAAAAGTAGCAATTAAAGAATGCACTGAAAAATAGGGCAGTCCCAATGGTTATTTTAAAAGTCATTCATCTGAACCTGTGATGCTGAACACTGTAGAGTGTTTTAAAAACTCTACTGGAAGTGGCCACTTGCTATTAGTACTATTCACAAGAACCAATTTTTAAAAGGCATAGTTTAAGTAACAACAGCATCTGCAGCTCTACTATATTTATCAGCAAAAGTTAGCTTGAAATTAGTCTGTCACTTATTAATGCAACAAGGGTAATTATCATCCTCCCAACAGTGGTGTAGTGAGCAGTAGAACCAGGAACTGAACAGGTGACGAGACTTTCCTACTGCTCGAACTCCACTTAGCTCTGCAGACATAACATAATGAACAGAAATGCCTCCCAGTGCATCTCCATTACTGTCATTTTCCAAACTCCTATCAGTGACAGCAGTGAAATGAAATGAAATGAAAGACAAGAGAATTTTCACTGGCACTGAGGACATCATGTGGCCCCAAGTATCCTTAAAACTCAGAGATTATTTTTTTCATCTTTAGATGCAAAAGAAATGGAAAGGCAAAAAAAAGAAAAATACAGGTGTATGGTTTTGTTGAGCTGTCCCTTGGCTGGTGGTGTTCTAATTCCCAGAACATTTCTGAAACCAGCAGACCAAAACCCAAAATCTGGGCTAAGGCACCATGTTCCTGGGCCACACTCAGCACTACGTTGATGAGGTGATGGGCACACTGGAGGTGGCATGGCAGGGCTGGGGCGGCTGCACCCCACTACAGGCAGAGAAGACCCTGCTGAGCAGAGGACTCAATTAAGGGGTACACCTTGACATCACAGCAATGTCCTGTTTTTTCCCCTCAGCTTCACGGATCCTGTGTGCCAGATGCCTGCCCAAGCATGGGAGAGATCCTGCTACTGGGAAAGATGCAGAGAACCACTTGAGAGCTTCTTTGGAAACTAATGGGGAAGTCCATACGAGTCAGTTAATTCCCCTTAAAAATATGAGCTACAGAATCAGTCACACGAGAGCTCAGCAGCAACGGCAACTCGACTAGACTAAAAGTCATCGTGCAAGACTTGGTAAGTCAGCAGCAAGGTTTAATGACCCTCCATTGTCCCTGGCGGGAAGATGCATGACGCAGCCCAAAGGAGCACCACAACGTTCCAGTGGTTTATACCCTCGAGCTGAATTGCTAAGTTGCAGGCATATCCTCTGCATCAGCACACAAACAAAAGCAACAATGCAATCTGCAGAGCATTTCACCAGTACCTGAATTTAATTACTGCATGATTTTCTTAGCAGAAAATTCTATGGGAAAAAAAAATGGTTTTGTTCTCTAGTAGTTTTGTAGCGTGCTGTGCTTCTGGAGCATGTAACAATATTCTAAGAAATGGCGGAGGGGGGAGAGAAAAAAATCCATTATTTCTTTCAGGACTTTCAGAGCTACAGGAGTTGAAGACTAGATATCCTGCATAACTTTGGGCTCCTCCACTGAAAATTCCAGCTCCTCAAAATAACTTAGTAATAATAATAAATTCATATTCTAGGTATTAGAAAATGTAAGGACAGTTTGCAAGAATGCACAGACGAGAGCATTCAGCTCTGCTGGTACACATCAATACAGACTTTTCAAGTGTTTCATTTAACCTGAATATGTTCTCTCCATTTCACTCAACTTTAGCCAAATTCTAGCTGTGTTGAGTTTTTGCAAGGTTAGTAATTGACAACGGAACTGCTGGATTTTCAGCTGTACTTTCACAAACAGACAAGGAACAATTCCAGCCCCTCCTGCGCAGTTAGCTCTTGCTTTGAGGGGGTGATGCACTTGGGCCCCAGCTGCCTGCTCCCAGATGCTTTATTACAACGTACATGGAGCAGAGGGAAGGTGCTACTGCATCTGGGGCCTCTGGAGAGGCACCGAGGTGATTTGGAGCTGCCAACCCAACTCCACAAACCCTTACTAGTCAGCTAAGTCAGCCTGCTTTGTGCTGCAACACAGAACAAAAAAGCCAGAACCGGGGTTTATTTCAAGCCTAAGAGTATTCCTTCTTTATAAACCAGCCTTTTGACTTTTATATCACACACAAGGCATGATCTAGCAGGAAGAAGCACCACTGAGCCAATTCACTCTGTGTATAATATGTAAATTATTCAGAAAACAACCTAGAGACAATGTCTTTATACCTACTTGGCCTAATCTTATAAAAGCATATTGGATTCCACATCATAAAGGAAATTTGCTTTCTCCCATATTGCCAAAGTTTCTTTTCTTCTTTCTGTGCTCATCATGTATAATCCTGTCCTCCAAAAACCTACATGCACTCCAACTTTTTATTTCAATATCATTTTTCCAGTCGCAAAAGGAACATTATCCTCACCCAAAGAGGAATATACAGACATCTTGACTTTGACCCAGAAGATCTATCTTCAGATCTCAGCACAAAAGGGTTTTTATTGCAAAAGTAAGCAATTTCAGAATAAAGCAGGAGTTTACAGCTTTATCTGAGAAGCCATGCACTACATTATAGTGCTTTACAGAAAATACTTTAACAGAACAACATTCGGTATTATTGAGAGGAGGGGGGAGAAGGAGATCGCTGAACCACTGCTTCCCAGCTGGCAGTGGAAACAGCAAGTGGAAAAGCTGGAGTTGAATAAGCTTTGGTCTCTATTACCTAACTTAATAAAGGCAGCCTAATGTCATTAATCATCCTGATTACAGTGGAGGGAGGCTAAGATCAGCTAAGAAATGGAACAGGCTCAGTTACACACTGTACAAAGCCAGAACTACAAGACACGCATTCTCCGAGCAAAGCCAAATGTAGGGTGGATATGAAATATGACGCAGCCAGTTCATGGCAAATGTCCCTCTCATCTCATTATTTATTTATTTGTAAATTTTGCAGTTTAATTTAGATTAAACAATACAGTGCAAAGAAGTGAAAGCGAAAGAGGCAGAGGGGAGGTGGACCGACAAGAGAACAATGAACCCATATAACAGCCTCAGAGCATGCCAAGGCAAAGAACAAGGCAGTTACCACAGAAGCTGTGACAAAAGGACATTTCATAATGGGGAGGAAAGTAAGTGCTAGCTGTGAAGAGGGCTTAATGGCAAGGTCACTGCCACCAGCCCCATATGCAAAAAGCTCAGTCACCTGAATTTTAATTAATTCAGTAATTATGTGGCAAAAACCATAAAGCAAGTAACAGAATTGTATTTCTCCTTTGGCAAAACTAACAAGTCCGAGTGATTTATTTACTGCAACTACATCCAGCATGACAGACATGCTCATTTGCTACCAACTCATGGACTGAGGAGCAGAAAAAACACTGGTGCACTAGGGTTGAACATTTTAATACAGTCAGGAGTGCTTTCAGAGGCACCGCATTTCCAAACAAGCACCTCTAAGGCAGCCCGTCCAAGCTGTAGTTGTGTCTGGCTTTATTTAACCTAGAAAGAATGCTGGAACCCCAGTGATGCCTCATAACATCTGATTTCATTATACACAGCCACATCTTGATACAGACGCAGAGGCATCCACTCATCCTCCCAATTACTGAACAGGCCGACATTCTAACAAAAAAGCAAGTAGGAACAAAGCAATAAAATACGATATACAGGAGTGCCACGTAAAGCACTCGCGTCAGCACTCCCTTTAAATGGCACCGACTGGCTTCTGCAACTGAGATTAGAAAACACCATTTGCTATATTGTCAAAAGCAAAACACAACTGAAGGGAAATCATCCTCATTCTGAAACATTTCCCTAAAGAGAGGACTGAGCATTGCAGCTCCTATACATGAAATATATCATCTCATATACTGTGATTAGACATAAAATTATATGTGATGTACAGTGTACATGTGATGTATATTATGATATATAATTTATAGCAATATATGTTGCTGTAGTATATATTATGCCATATCTTTTAAGTGGACCACAGTTTCTATGCAGCAAAGCAGAGCAGACACTCCTTTGAGAAATGATCGCAGTCAACTTTATATATGCACACTATTAAGTTAGCAGGCTGAGCGTTCGTATTCCGAGACACTCACTCGGTATATCTCTGAGGATCAGCACTTGATTTTACGTTTGAATTTTCTGATAAAAAACTGCCTGGTCACTTCTACATGGTATTAGGGATTTGAGTGTGGATTTTCTTTAACTATGGAACTGCTCCATTCTTTTATAAGCATTAAGGCATTAAAGGATTGCAGCCTATTACAGGCCAAAATACACATGAAGAAAAGTTCCCTGGAATGATCACACGTGCTGTTTCCAGTAATTTTGTTTTGAAAAGTAGGGAATAACCTCTATTAAGATACACATGAACATCCAAGAAGACAGATAAAGTTGTTACTCAAGAACATCTGCACTTGAATTCTACTTCCACAGGCAGGTCTGTCAGGAGGCTGTATGCACCTAAATTCCTGAGGCCAGGAGAGCAGAAAATGCTGGAGCGATGCAGAGAGAAGGCAGGCTCAGAAGCCCATGAGTAAGCACTCACAAATGTTGCCATACTTAAAGAACAGTGTCGTCTGCTTCCACCAAGTTTTCTGCAGGAGAGGAACATGCACTGAATTTTCCACTAAGCCTCCCTCACTCCATTTTCCCTGTCATCTTCTGTAGCGGACATAAACGGCCCCATCTGAACAAGCATAATTAAAGTGGATGACAGAAATGGCAAATCTGACATTGATGTGCACTCCAGAGGATATGAACAGCTTGATGAAATTAAAGCAATTGTAGGAAAAACAAGGTGCTTACTCAATGACTGCAAAGGATCATGGCACTATCAGAAATGTCAGCTGCAGACAGACCCATTGTATCCCACAAAAAGCCCAAACTCCTCAGCCAAATAGATACTGATGTTTTAAATCTTTCCTCTATGGCATGCTTCCTTTATCTGGACCATTGACCAGCACACATCTCAGGGCTATGCTGAGCAAACCTTTCCAGTGTGAAAGAACTGAATTATGTATTTCTTAATACCTTGTATCCACTCTCTAGTGAAAATTACAGGCAGCTCAGGAGAATCTGTTATAATTTGTTCTCCAAAGTTGTTTAAATCCCTATTTATTTTATTGTGAAAAATCACTATAATTTAAAAAATGACCCAAGTACCCACTTACCCAACAGTCTTCATCACCAAGTATTGCAATTGGTGGTTAAATGTTATATTTTCAGAGATTAATATTTACTGTCACTCCAGTACCAAAAAGAGAGGAGAAAGAGCCGAATAACCTCTGTAATGACTAATTTAGTTAATGATACAGTCTTTTTATCAGTTAATGAATTCTACAAAGTGTTCTAATTTTATAAATTAGTGCATTATTTGAAATGGCTCAGAAACCTCTTTGGGCCAAAAATACTTCAGCCTGAGAAGGTCCCCAAATTATTTCCCTTTGCCTGGGGTTATATCTTCCATATACCGCATGAAATATCACAAATTCCTATTATTTTGCTTTTAGGTCCTGAATGAATGATTAAAGCTTTTACAAAAACAGAGAAAGAGAGGAATCTTCTAAACTTCAGGAGGAAAATGCAAGAAATTTTAAGATGGCAATGAAATAAATACATTTTTATGTGAAACAGACAAGTACACAAATGCAAAGTTCTTTCTGAGACTTTTGCTTTCCGCAAATATTTTCAGAAAAGAACACAACAATTCTAAAGCAAGCAAATGCAACCTCTTCTGGCAAAGGTTGTCCTTAAAAGCTTATCCTTAGAAGTGAAATTCTTACGCTACACTCATTTGCTGGCCTCACGTTTGGGAAGGTAAAGACTTCTCAAGCTAATTTTCAGTACTCAAAACCTGGCAATATTATTTTACTTTTGTAATCATTCAAAAGCTTCATTCACTGTGAAATATTTACACACCTGTCAGAGACTTCCACGCACAAGGACCAGAACAGCATGAAACAAGTTTTAAAAGACTCCAGCCTGGCAGAAAAGGGTATTCCGGAGCTTGGAGACTGAGGTATGTGGCTCTGGGCTTTTTTCCAAGGCTGTTTCAGGATATGCCAGCTATTCCTCTGGGCCCTGGAGGACAGGACTGAGGGTATGGTTACGGCACAATTTATTGTTGAGGCACTGAACACTGCTGAGACCTGCTGGGAGCTGGAAACAAGCTGCTCCAGTGTTTGCAAAAGGAGATTTTTGCAGGGATGGTGACAGGGCGAGATGCTATATGCTCCTGCTGTTCTTGCCATGCCATCCATTGCAGCATTCATGCTCAGAGTCCCATGACACATGTGTCATGCAGTTGACACTTCATTCAAGGCAGGCTTGTTCCGCTCTGTTTTCAAATCATCCTCTGTAAGAGCTGTCTGTATTTTGCTAGTGGCTCCTTTGGCTCCAGGACAGTCCAAAACTGGGAGGATCTCAAAACACAGCCTAAGTCCAACTTAGCATGAGATCTATGCTACATCATGTAGAAACACATGGTGCACATCATGTGTCCATCTTCTCCACTCAAAACAGAAGCTCAGGAAGGCTAAAAATTACTGTGTGAAGAAAAAATTGTACAGTGCAGCATGCTAAGATGAACTTGAAGGCTTAGCAAAGCAGAAGCAAACTTTTCCTATTACTGTCACTAAAAGATACATCATTCCTTGTCTCTCCAGTCAACACCAACACCTGACACTTTTGGAAAGCTACAACTTAACTGTTAAGCAAGCCAACTCCTTTTTCTCAGCTCTAGGAAATAGGAGTCCCTCTGAATACAGACTATTGCCTGAACAACTTAATTAGTGGTTTTGATGTTAGAATCTATCAGAGCTAACTTACACCTGGGTCAAAACAGAGAGAAAACGGGAACATGTCCTAAATCTCCAGAAGCAAATCCGTTGGTATTTTTTCATAGCACAATGAAGACATGAGCCATTTAGAGACAACACACTTCAATTTCAGTGAGTGATTCTATCATCAACCCTAAGGTATTTCAATTTCTGTGGAGAAGTAAAGGTATGACAACAGTTGGGATGGAACAGACCTGGTGATACCTGAGATATGCCATTCATCCCTGTATAAAGATTGGTTTTTAAACTATTTCCTACAGAAATTTCTTTCCCATATTGTCTACATCATGGTTATATGCGTACTGACACAAAGTATAGAAAGTCATCCATGTCTTACAAAAAGAAGCTGAAAGTGCAAACTGACTCCTGTAAGCTGCTGATGATGTGGTGTTATGAGCACTATTAAAACATATTTTACCAAAGGATTTTAGCTGGCTTCCAGTATGATAAAATGCTTCCCTTTTATTGCAAAGCATCCATGTTTCCCATTACCTTTTCCCTCATCACAACATTTTATACCTGCTAGGCCTCAATAACAACTATCTGTTACCAATTTTTTGCAATTAAAATTTTATGTAATTATGTTAGTGGTATTAATTGTACCAGTATAAATTTTCTAAATTCTGCTTTCCCTTACAGCTGTGTCACCCAAATAAAATCACAGTGAAGCAGTACAGCTCTCTGAGACACACTGCCACAACCTTCTGGAGATGTGCTTTATCCATTTCACATCCTGGACTTCGACAGATGCAGGCTCTGCGCTCAGTGTTCAGAGGCTCCACTATGGTTTGTATTAAGGGCAGCTCTGAACATAGTTGCAGCCTGTAAAGTGGGAAAATGTGCAAGCAAAGAAGTGCCGTACCTCTGTCCTCTCCAGAGGAGGGGGAAAGTGTGGGTTTGGGGGGACAGTGCTGTCACTCAGCCAGTTGTGCTCTCCATCAGAACACCCGCTTGCTCATTTTCAAGTCTTTTGGCAAAAAAACAGATCATGGCATAAACGGAGCACTCCTTGCTGAATCTAAACACAAAACCAGTGAATTGTCTGATATTTGTAAAGTAAATAAATTTATTACCCTATGAGTTGATCTTTGTTTTGTTCCACAAGGGTGGGAGGAACATTAGAGACGATGACTTGCATATCCAACTGATTGACCACAGAGACCTGGAAACAAAAGAGTGAAATTCAATTGGCACTCCCATGCATAACATCCTCCCCATACAAAAAGAATGGAGTAATTACTTTCCTGCCTTCATAGCCATGCCCTGATGTACAAATTTCTCATTTTAATTCCAAATAAGAGAGCTGGGAAATCTTCCTTTGCTTGGCAGCCAAAACCAATATACAGCAGGCAAATATTTAACGAGAACTGTAGCTGCAGGACTGAATCGGTATTAGAGATTTTTAAGGGAGGGACTACAATATTTGTTCTTCGTAGTTTAGACTACTTACAGAATCATGCCTCTCCCATGTGCCATATTCAAAAAATGCTTATAAGCATTTTAGTATTTTTTATGACTTGATAGGAAAATCCAACCTTGGAAATATGCAGTTTGCATCAATGTAAATGCAAATTCTAGATTAACTCAACTAAATCAACGATACTTTGTTAGAAAATCACAAAATAAATTGTTCACCTATTTTGCAGTCATCAGTGTAAATTATTTTAATCCATTTTTTTTTTAGCTTCTCTCTCTATATGGCATAAAACTGCACACAATCACATGCATTTTACAATTGCACTGTTATTTATAAGGACAGGCAAAATGTATCTTTGATACACTCAGTACTCATGTGCTTTGTTTTAAAAAAAACCCAACAAATTAAATACAGGATTCCACAGAAGAACCAACATCCCCAGAACAAATCTCTCACATTAGCATTTTGTACTACAAAAGTAATGTAACTCTTCTGTTTCTCAGCCACAGGTTGGCTGGTCAGGGTGCAGAAGGGACTACACGCATACTTCAAATTCAGCAAATTTGGCAAACTCTGCTTCACATCTCCTGATCCAGTCTCCTCAAGCTATTTTTGTCTCAAGAAAAGGCTGCCTTCCAGTAAAATGAGTGCATGTTTTTTTCCTCCCTTTTAAATATTTTTGCATTTTGTAATATCTCTCTCTTCACTAGCACAGCCAGCTTCCCCTCAGGTTGTGAAAGGAACAGTTACTTCCCATACTGGTGGAGAAAATGAAACATTTCTTAAAACTTGGCTCATGTCCATACAGACATGACAGCAAACATCATACTCCAAAACCTATACTCTCAATAGAGGATTCTGGAAGTAAATTTGGAAAAGTAGGACAATGTTAAACCCGATAAATTTAAAAATCAGAGTTAGCTGATTGAATTCTAAAAGAAAAAAAAACAACCCCCGATTTTCAAAAGAGAAGTCTGAGCCCTGTAAGCACTTCAGCAGACAAGCAGTAATATACTTTCACATCAAACACTGATGCACCAGCTTTGAAGCTTAATTTGACTTTAAATATTTAAATGTTCTTGAAATGTCATCAGATGCACTGATCAGCATGTACAGACTTCTGCGTAAGAAAAACAGAATTACAATGAACCCAAAATGAATTTTAGGCTATGATAATTGAAAGGAACTCTAAAGCAATGAACAGTTTAATAGAATAAACTACACTGGCCAATTCAAGCAACCACTGTGCACCTATGTACTGAGACTGCACAGATGTGACACTTAAAAAGAGGCAATAGTTCTTTTGCTGTTCAAGGAATCACAATTACGACTACTTGTTCATATACAAAAATGTGAATAAACAGACATTCATGACAAGCTATAGTAAAACAAGGTTGGTGACAAAAATAAAGGTTGCCATAGTAACATTAATTTGCTTGCTATCCACATTTGTAAAGGCTTTCACTTTTCAATTATTAAAAATAGCATTATGTTGAGGAACTAAGTCCAATTTAACTACATTATAAGAAAAGCTGTAGGGAGAAACTGTTCTCTTCCACTCGAGGAGAAACAGAAACTTGCTGGGAGCAGAAGTGGAAAGCAAAGGCTTGTCCTTCAAAAGGCACCACCATCACTGTTCTCTGGAAGCTTTTTGGGACACAGTTACCAGGGATCAATCATCCAACCCACCACTCCTCAGAAAGCTTTTGCCACTTCCAGTCTGCCGAGCAAAAATACAGCCAGGTCCTGTGATGCTAAACAGCCTAAATTATAGGGCTTGGAATCCAGCATGTTCAGATGTCTCATGTCCATAAGTATGTGAATACATTGCTGGAAACCAGGTTAAATTAAGTAAGTAGCACAACAAACTGGCAGCTTTCAGCAGAGGCAGGGAAAAGACCTAATTGTTGATAACCCCTAGCCTGTAAGCAATATCCCTTCGATCCTGTGCTTCATTCACTAGGCCCTTTCCACTTTTCAAATCAAGCAAGACAGAGCCCACAAATGGTCTTGATCATTATATGGCACCAATGGATTCCTGGGAGTAGTGTATGCTGAGAGCTGAATGAGGAAGGGGCCTTGAGACCCACCCCAAACCTCAACAAACATTTGATTAAAGATTATATCATAGTTGATATTATTGACTATCCACACTTACTTAGTATCTTTAGGTGCATACTTGCAGCAAACGTGTTTTAAAATGTTATTTCTTATTTCTTTCTTCTGTTTCACAGAGTCTAAAGAGGGAAATTCCATCACATGGAACCACACTGCAGATCCACAGATGTCTAACTTGAGTCACCCTGTCAGTCCCAACCAGCAGGAACAGACTGGTATCCTTCACACGGACTGTCCCCTCCAGCATGAAGACATTTCACCAGCGGGTTTGGCAGCTTACGCAGCTCACAGAGCTGTGCTGGGGCTCTGGGGAAGCATCCTGGCCCCAATTCTAGAGGATACCTTGCTCTGCTCAGGTTCTCCACAGTACTGTCCCTCTAGTGTCACCCCACCTCTTCTCTCTAGGCCTCCTCCCAGTGCAATCCTGTCTTCCCCCACATCTCATTATTTGCTCTTGAGTAATTAAATTAATTTTACCTTTTTTATGTGCACACTTTGAGCTTGTATTGAAAGGAATTAACACCTCCCAGTCTGAGCACCTGACACCACGGTGACAGCAGGATAAATCCTCTACATATCACAAAGCCCAGGAACAGCTTAGTCTCGTGTTAGAAAGGATCTTCACGTATGGATCATGCTCAGTGCAACCCCAAATTTTTGTGGTGGGTCTGTAATTGTATGTACAGCTACTCTTAAGCTTTCAGGCCTTGCTCAAAAACACTGTACAAGAGTGCTCATCACTCACTCAGACAACGTAAAGCTACCTCTATAAATTAATGAGACATACTTCACTTTCTAATTTTAATGTCAATACCTTCTAGCTATATTTTAATATACTATTACTGCCTAAATTGCATGAGAATGCCCTATCATTTTGGGAGGTCAGGCATGAGGACATCATATATTATGTTTATTCGCTGAATTCCTGCATAACTCTATATCCCAAGTATTATGGCCATCATCTGTATCATTTGACAGTGTTCCCATGAACTAGATAATACACTTCATCCCTATGACATTATGCTAATATTAATCCAATTCATCAAGTTATATAGGCTTTAAAGAAATTTAGCTTTGATGGTTTCTGTGAATGGACTAGGTCAATGTCCTTTATCAGCAAAAACCAGGAACTCAAGGCCTAAAGCTAGTGTCATTTTTGAAATGTCGCTTCCCTGAAAACTTAAAGTACAGTCTCAGCCCAAAATTACTCCTTGCATCTCCCTTCCAGACATGAGCAACTAAGACATGGCAACCTTGGCTTTCCCCAGTAAGTCAACCGACTTCTAGCTTTCAGAGACTGTTTGCTCAGATATCTGCCTGCACTGCAAGCCAATACACCAGATCCAACTCCAACCCAGAAGCTACATACTCATGTTAACACAGAGTACAGCCCAAGCTCACAAGCTTTCACAGCCCAATTTATTAACTGGGGCTTAATGCCGTGCTAACCCTGCTTCACAGCTTGGATACAGGAGCTGGCTGCACCTTGCTGGCTTCGAAAATAGGTGGAAATGATCTGTAAGTGCTTGTGTCCGACCACGCAGATGTGACCTGCTTTAGACATGCAATGCACAAAACCAGCACTTTTTTTGCTGCCATCCGAGTTCAGAAGACCCAGAACATAACTTAGGTCCATGTTTTATACAAATAATTAGAATCTAAATTGAATCATTAACAATGACTCATTGAATAAATAAAATACTGAACATCTAGTGTGGTAACTGAGATCAGTATCTCTGCCATGAAACATGGAACACATTTCATATGGGCATGAAAGTGTTTGGTTTAAAAAAAAAAATTAAAAAATCTTTATTTCAGTTATTTAAAAAGATTAAGTACATACAGTTTATAGCCTTCCTATAAGTCTGCCTGGAGTTAAACTTTATGAGCTTTTGAATTTCCTCAGAAATTATTCCATAAAGACAATGCCTGGCTCATACTTACAAGTACGTCTGCTTTGCTGCTCAGTCCTTTTCCATAATTGTCAGTTGCAATGACCTGAAACTTGAAATAGGATCTTCTCATATTTTTGAACAGCATAGCAGTTTTTATTAGCCCTGTGTAAGCTTCAATCACAAAACCTTCTTTACCATCCTTGATTGGAGGAATGATGAGTCTGTATTGCATGGCACTGTAATTCCCAGTGTCTTTATCATCAGCCTAATCAGAAAAAGAAAACAAGCAGAGGCAAATAAAGTAAATATGCATGCAAAGAATCATTAACCTTGTCCTTCAAATAAAGTTCCATATTGGTCCACCAAATTTCTTCCACTCTGACATTTAAAACATTAGATCCCAGAAAGCAGATCTTGCTATTACTTTAAATGGTCCATTTAACTTTGCTGCACACAATTTTGCTTTTCCAGCATTTTCTTTCTCCTGTATTAGCAATAAACTGCCCTGCCCCCCCCCCCCCCCAAAAAAAAAAGAATAGAAAAAAAGAAGAAAAGGATAAATGGACTTTTCAAGTCTGCAACAAACCAAACAGGTAAAAACAGTTTCATTCTGAGAACCCTCCACTGCCTAATTCTTGTTGACAAATATTAAATATATAAAAAAATAAAGCCCATCAATGCATTCACAAACTTACACAATAATAATGTCCTCCCTCTTCTTAGAGAAATTCTGCACCCTCATTGATTGAGAACGTGTGGTTTTTGGAGTAATTGTATCCTTTATTATTAAAAA
>NW_010332583.1:0-1373 GCF_000700745.2 Antrostomus carolinensis | reverse complement strand
TGCAACGCTGCAGAATGGACATGATGTACAGAGCCAGCACAGGACATGAGGCTGCCCTGGCATTCTCCCACTGCTGAACTGCTGCAGAATCAGGACACAGTCCTGGCATCAATCAGGCAGCCACAGGAGCCGTGTTATTTCACCTGCCTTCTGCTGAAAAGCCCTGCTCTGGCCTCTCCAGACCTTCTCCTTCGCACAAATCATGCTCCTGTTCAAAAGGCAGTACCCGTATTCAGATGGGAGTGTTTTTGCAGATCGTTATAACACTTTCACGTGCTCTGTCTGGGAAGGGGTCAGCGAGATGGCAGCTAATTACCACCTGTACATTTGCCCACTCATTGGACTTGGGCGCTGCCTCAGCATCTGGGACACTTCAGTATCTATTTGCAGGCTTTTATCAAAATATTAGCATGACTACTTAAGCCTGAAACTTCTGCTGTTGTTGGAGAAAAAACACCCTTAATTTCAAAAAGGTGCAGGTCTTTGTGTAAAATCTGTACTTCACCATGACTTAAACCCCAAACCAGCAATCCCAATCTAATAAGGGTTCAAGACAGCGCGAAGAGCTGTTTATAATGATATGCTACTGCCATCTTGAATTGGCTCTGGCTGAGATGGAGTTAGTTTTCCCCATAGCAGCCCTCATAGTGCTGCGTTTTGGATTAGTAGTTAGAAAGGCGTTGATGATGCACCAGCACTTTGGTTACTGCTGAGCAGTGCTCCACAGCATCAAGGCTGTCTCTCCAACATTTTCCACCCCCCCCAGAAGGCTGGGGGTGAGGAAGGTCTTGGGAGGGGACACAGCCAAGAGAGCTGACCCAAACTGACCAAAGGGGTATTCCATACCATATGACGTCTGCTCAGAAATAAAAGCAAGGGGAACGGAGGTGGAAGGGGAGGGCATTCATTATTTAGGTTTGTCCTCCAGGGTAACCACTATGCATACCGAAGCCCTGCTTCCCATGCTTGATGGCCAAACATAACCTACTGATGGGAAGTAGAGAATAAGTATTTCATTCTTTTGCTTCTGCATGCACAGCTTTGCTTTGTTTTGATTAAACTGCCTTTTGTCTCAACCCACAAGTTTGGGGTTTTTTGTTTCATCTTATTTTCTCCGCTCCCCATCCTGCTGAGGAGGGGGGTGATAGAGCAGCTTGGTGGGCACCTGGCTTTCAGGCAAGGTCAACACACCACACATCTAAAAAATGTGCAACATCATTAAGCCTTGAATAGATGGCCATTAATGACCATTAACTGTTTCCTCACCATCAGGGAACAAGATCTATAAGGGGGAAACTTTTACTAACTCCTACTTTGTCTTTATTTTCTGATAATTTTCAGGGAATACCAGTGAGGAGATACAACAAGCAAGT
>NW_010332582.1:0-9622 GCF_000700745.2 Antrostomus carolinensis | reverse complement strand
CTACGAGTCTCCTTCCCCTTGCCCCCCAGTTGTCTCCCCTCTCCCCTGGGGAGGAGTGAGCGAGCGGCTGCGTTTGGCTGCCAGCCCAGCACCAGCCCAGTGCAACCACCACACTTTATTCTACACCAGCACTTACCTGAGAAGCTTCTGAGGAACCGTGGTTGTTTAACAGCCTGTGAGTATCTGCTGCAGTTAATTTCACAATATGGGTATCTCGTCACCCATAGGAAGACAAGGGAAGTGAAACCTCTGACAGTGGCAGTCAGAAAAAAATGAATGGGATAATCTGGTTGTTCGTTTTGACATGATAAAGCTGGTATTTAATTACTTTTAAAGTCACAGAAGTAAAGATCGATGGATTTGCTTCCTCCCTTAATATTTTAATAAAAAATAACTTTGTCAGCTTGATTTAATTCTCTCTCAACACTTTATCCCAGTGTTTATAAGTTTTAAATTGATATTTTTGAAGTTTCTAACTATCTCATTATTCTTTGCTCTACTTGGTTTGGTTTTTGTTCATGCATCACTTCTGCTCTGCTATGAAGACAGAGCATCGTCCAGCGTGTAGAAGCAGCACCTCAGTCCTAATCCTCACATATCACTGTACAAAGAGACCCTAAAAGGGCGATCCATACAGAAAATGATGCCATTCCTCAGTTATTTAAAGTGTCTCAAACTGTTAAATGATGAATCTGGATTCTGCAGGCTGGTGGGGAGAATTAATTTTATTGGTAACAAATATTGCGGTTTTACCGTCAGAGACAACATGGCAACTGAAATGAGAGAGAGGACAAAGAATTGAAAGGTGGAAAATTAGGAATGAGGAGAATTCTTCAAAGTCTGCCTGATACCAGGTGAGACATCGCTATAAATGAGAAATCTTTGGATTTAACTCCCTAGCTTGTTGTGTTAATATACACATTATATATATATATATATCTCCATAGCAACAATTTTGATATTCGATGGGGAATAAGGGTTGGCATTCTGATGCTCCTTCAGTAAAATCCACCCTCCATAAAAATCTGTTTCAAAATTTCTGTACAGACCCTAGCAGGGCAGCAGCAGGGAACGGCCCCCAGATTTAAAACCTCTCCTGGGGTTTATCTGCCAAGCAGCAAGGTCTGAGGTCTGGCTCCTCCTCTCCCCTTGCACCACGTCTTGGCAGAGTTTCAAACACCAACAGAATTAGGGGATATTAATAAAATTTCTAATATTTATGGGCATGGAGCTAATCTAAGGCACCTTCCCCTTGCAGTGGAAGAGCTGGGTGCCTGGTGTTGATTCTATAAACTTAATTTATAAACTGGAGGACTGGACCTCCATCTCCCCAGGAGTGCCCAAAGGTCACTTGTGCATGGACATCACCTGCAATAATCAGGCTGGAAGGTTTACCCTGACAAACAAAGCAGTTTTCATGAAGATAACAATGAAGAGCTGATCCTTATCCTTGCAAAAATTAATATCTAATCACAGGCAAAATATTGCACTATCCATTTTCTTCTAAGTTTTCTTCATTACCTGCTTACCTGCTCGTTTTTACAGTTGGTGAGCTATTCCTGTCTTCAGTAGTCAAGTCATGAAACTGCAAATACAAGTCAACAAACTGCCTGTTGTACAATATAAATTAAGACAATTAATTACTCTGACTAAAATAAATTCAGTGAGCCACAATTTCAGATGGATGTGGAACACTATTGGCAGAATTCAAAGCATCAAAACAATAAAATATGCATTTCTCATCAGGAGCAAATGTCTTGACCACTCAGTTGTTAAAATTTAACCCTTCTTTAGAATTTCTGTGGCTTTTGAGGAGATGTTTATACTGTGACATATCTAATGAGTAGGCATTTACCATACATGCCCCATACCATGACACAGGGGTTGGGAGATGGTGGATAAGATTTTTAAGAGCCTATTTATTTACTCCATCTGATGTTTCTGTAGTATCTATCTGGCTTGAACTAATTATTTTTTAGATATTTCAGATATTTTATTAATGGTAATATCAGATTTGTTGCTCTTACTGACTGGTTGTTGAATGTTTCCCTTGCTCAGGAATTAAACTCATAAAATGACTGGATTTTAAAACCACAGGTTCTCTAGCAGAGAAGTACGTATTAAACCATGGATGTACCAAAATCAGATTAACACTTAGGTAATTAAATCCCATTTAGCAATCTGTGGAAATGTGTCACGTAAAATATTTCCATATAATAACTCATTACTTTGCTGACAGCTCAGTTTTAAATTAGTACTAATGTTTTCACTGATAGAGAATGGAAAATACTCTTAAAGACCAAGGCTTTTCAACTAAGTTTCATTTATATTTTTTCTTTTAAATTTTCATGTTTTCATGTAGTGAATAGGAAATAACAGGTCAGTCCAGCCACTAAGTAACTCCGTTCCTGAACTTAAAGCATGAGTTATTTTTGTTTTAGTCATGATGCCATATATTCCTTTGTTTTGAACTCACTTGAAAAGTCTTTTGTTAGTAAGCACAAGCTGCATCAATCATTGGCTTTCAGAGTGGAAAACTAAGCATAAAACCAGAATATTCTGTCCGGGCAGAACATATATTTGTCAAAAGTAAACCCAAGAAGAGAATAAAACTGTCTTGCAGAGAAGTTGTTGAATACACTACAGCTTGTAAAATACATGGGAGAGTCTATAAACCCAGGAGCTTGTAGAAAACCACTATTGCTATTAAAGAGAAAACAAAATTGATGCTGTTCTTCACAGCTTCTTTTTCACTTTGTTTTGCCTTCTCCCAAATGTTTTGCTCTGCTTGGTCTTTTTCAAATATCATGCCCCTGCTTTCCTATTTTTCTTAGATGAAAAAGCATTGTTAGGCCACCCTGGTGAGGTTTCTGGAGATACGAATCTACGCTCAAGACTGTGGCTTCAGTTTCTGCCAAATACGTAAGTGAAAATCACAGTGTAATTTAAGAGTCTTCACTGTAGAAAACTGAAGATTACTGATGATTCAAATATAAGAAGGAAAAAAAAAAAAACAAACCACAACACAAACCCCAAAACAAACAAACCAAAATCTGCCAAATCTTTTCTTGCAGAAAAAAAACTGATTGTTTTTGTAAATGTTTTCAGAGAAGGAAAAAACATGTCAAATGTGTGCCTGAAATGTGACCTTTCAGTAGTATTTACTGTTTACACCTAAGAATGTCAGAGCATCTTAATTATTCAGAGACTTATCCAGTGCCTCTGAAGTAAAAGTAAGACAAAAATAGGGCCTTTGCCACAATAAAATTGATGCTATTTGTCACACCAATTCGTGATTAGTTTTATTTACCTCCACTTAGAGAAAGTAAAGCATAAAAGAACAATACTGCTTTATGGATTAAATCAAGGTTTGGAGAGCTGGCATTCAGAAATGTCAGCTTTTTATTGAAAGCTTTTTACATGAAAACTTAGCAAATTTATCCTGTTCCCCCGCAGTGATTTTAGAGGTGAGATATTTAGTGCAGATGTGCACTTCAAATTAAAAAAAAAAAAAAAAAAAAAGAAAAAAAAGAAAAAGCAAACTGAAAGAAAAAAAACCAACCCAGAATGACAACATCAAAAATTCCAAGACACTATTGTGAAAATAAAAAAACAACACAATGCTGTGAATTTCCATCTCCCTCCTCTTCAGAGGGAGTGATTGCTGGCCTGATTTCCAGAGGGAGGAACGCTTAGAGACTCACCTTGTCCAGACCATCCCTCTGTCAGCCCTTAGCTGTAAACGCTGGCTCTAGTGAACTGATGGTGGAAAAGCCTTAGAGATTGTACATTCCTATTTGTAAAAATAGACTCTACAATAATGAGACCTCAATTAACACTCCCATGGAGACAACAACCAAAACTGGAACCCTTCTGTGACTGTACATTGTACACTCGGCATCTGAGGCAGAGGAAGGGGCTACAGTGATGGCCCCTGTGAGAAGCTTCACAAAGCTCCCCTGGCTCCAAGGTGGACCCACCTCCAGCCCAGACTGAGCCAATTAGCAATAGAGAAACACCTCTGTGAATCAATATTTATGAGGGAATTACTAGTTTTGAAAAGAAAAAGGTGGAGAGAACCTGGAGGAGAGGCCATTGGCCTGAACAAAAGACCATCAAACTAAACAGAGAGAGAGCTTTTTTTGCCAGGAGGAAGGAGGAGGAGGGGAGGACAGAGAACCTCACACACCCAGTTCAACCCCATGGAGTAGGAGAAGGCAAAGGAGGTCCCTGCAGCACATGGAGGTACAACAGCAGAGCAGAGACCCACATGTGGGACATGGAGGACTCCATGCTGGAGCAGAAAGCTGAGCCCAAGGACAGGTGTGGCTGAATTTAGAGACCCCAGAGATGCTCAACATCAGAGCAGTGGAGGACCTCCAGAGTGGGGGAAGGAGATGCACTGGACCAGAGGCCCATCTGCAGCCCTTGGATGTCCCCATGCCGGAGCTGGGAGCTGAGCCCCAAGAGGTCTGTGACTCCATGGGAAGCTGCTCTGGAACATCTTGTTCCTGGACTTTCATGCTGGGAAGAGCAGCAGAGGTGACCGGACTGAACCCCCATTCCCTGTCCCCTGTGCTGCTGAGGGGGAAGGGAGAGAAATGGGGAGCAAAGTGATTGGAGCCTGGGAAGAAGGGAGGGGTGGGGGAAGGTGTTGTCAGATGTGGTTGTTATGCCTACTCAGATGATTTGCAACAAATTAAATTGATTCTTCTTCCCCAAGTGGAGTCTGTTTTGCCTGTGACCATCACTGGTGAGTGAACTGTGCCTGTCCTCATCCTAATCCCGTGCCCCCTTTGTTGTGTCTCCCATCCCATCTCACCAGGTAAGGGGGAGTGAGTGCAGGAGCACATGGTCCCACTGTGGGTCAAACCACCACAGCTATTAGAAATAACCCATTTATAAAGACACTTTAATTTATGTCCTTTTATCACGTGCCATTTCTTGTATAACATGTACAGTTGTCACCCAGCAAAGGCTTCTGAGCAGCCAAACACACCTTGGGAGAGGGCTGCCATTCTGGAATGGGCAATGTAAGACTGCAGGAGCATGTGAGAGGCTATGAAACTCAAATTAAGTGATTTTTCTGTTACAGTGAGAGCAGTCAGGACATTAAAATCCACAAAAAACATCCAGCTACCACACACAGATTATCCTCTCTTGCTGCCTTGATATGTGCCTCTGTAGTTAGAGGTGTGTGGACAGCAGAGGAAGCTGAGAACTAGGAGGAGTATTAAATAGCAGTGAAATCATAACAGAAGGGAAAATAAGAAAGCAGAAATCAGGGAAATAACTAAATAAGAAACAGCCAATTTAAAATCTAGCGTGAACTGGATCTTTGGATTTTTGGAAACCAAATTTTTTTTTTTTTAATATGAAATGGTCATCCAATGACCTCTTGGAAAATGTTTAACATCTGTATAAGAAAAGCTAATTAACAATGTGCTCTGCCTTTTTAATTCTGGGGAACTGCAGTTGTATAAAAAGGGTTAGAAGGTGACTTTGAACAGGAAACTTGGTCCTGATGAAGTTTTATTTATGACCCATTGAGAACTTACAACTTTGAGAGGTGAATAACTCTTTTTGTCATGCATGTACTATGTGGTAGATATTTATTTGTGTACCTAGGTATAATCTTTGTTCTTTAATTTTATCTTCTTCAGATGCACATTTACTCACATGATTAGCTGACATTATTAGCTCATTTTCATTTATCTGATGGAATGAATGCCTCTGCACTCCTGTGCTATGTTTTTAGTAAGAAAAACTAGAAACTTTACACATTACTGAACAAAACTGTGGGCAGGCAAAGGGCAGAGCTTCTGCAGGAGCACGTGAAGCAGTTTGAGGCACTTCCCCCTGCAGAATTCACGTGCTGGGTTACTCGGTCTTAAGCGCTTACCCAGGGGATCATAAAGTGGATTAAAATAGCCCAGAACTTTCAAAACACGCTGAGTGTGTGCCATCCCTTCCCTGCCCCCAAACTACAGCAGCATCTCCTGCCAAGGAGGTCCCACACCTCTCCAAGCACCCTGTGGCAGGGGACACCCAGGCAGCAGAGACCTGCAGAGAGAGCCCTTCGATTGGTACATCTGGCTGGGCCATCCCCGGGGAGACCTTTCTGTGGTGGGGAGCATCTGCTCCTTCCCCATTCCCCTTGGTGCTTGCTCCATGCCCACCTCTCCCTGCAGCTCAGCCTCAGCACCAGGCCAAGTCAACAAACCTTGGCAAGAAGAATTGAGGTAGGGGTGGTGCTGGGGTGGGGATGGTGCTCCTTTGCATGATGTGATGGTCCATGCCTGCATGAGGATGATGGCTTCTGTTTATAAAGCAGCAGAAATAATATATAAAATATATATTTTTTTTTACTTATACAGTGCAGTTGTACATCTACAGTTGGGGATTCTTTCAAATTGTCTTCCACTGCAGCACATAGTGTTCTTTCAGCTTCACAAGAGAGACCTGGAGCAGCTAGAACAAGTCCAGAGAAGGGCCACCAGGATGATGCGAGGGCTGGAGCAGCTCTGCTGTGAGGACAGGCTGAGAGAGTTGGGGCTGTTCAGCCTGGAGAAGAGAAGGCTCCGGGGAGATCTTATAGCGGCCTCCCAGTACCTGAAGGGGCTACAAGAAAGCTGGGGAGGGACTTTTCATAAGGGCAGTTAATGACAAAACAAGGGGAAATGGGTTTAAGCTGAAAGAGGGGAGGTTTAGATGAGATATTAGGAAGAAGTTCTTCACTGTGAGGGTGGTGAGACAGTGTCCCAGGTTGCCCAGAGAAGCTGTGGCTGCTCCTCCCTGGAAGTGTTCAAGGCCAGGTTGGATGAGGCTTTGAGCAACCTGGTCTAGTGGAAGGTGTCCCTGCTGATGGCAGGGGGGTTGGAACTGGGTGATCTTTAAGGTCCCTTCCAACCCAAACCATTCTATGATTCTATGATCTCTGCAGCACATTGAGGCATGTGGGCAGCAGATGGGTCCTCCTAGTGATACAGGAACTTGTTCCCTCACTGCTGAAGGCAGCAAGCTTGGAGGCCAGTGCTTCCACTGGACTTCTACAGCAGCAGTCCGTGTCCCTGGTAATCCACAGCTCACCCTCACTGTGTTAGCAGCTTTCCACAACTCAGTAGTTGCTTTCACAGCCCTGTTCTGCTACAAACTGGATCTGGTTTAGGTTTAAAAAGTGTCATTTTTCTTCCTTCTCCTTCCTTTAGATCATTTTCCACCCCCTTCATACTTTTGATTCAATATTGGGTTGATATTACATTACTTGAGCTGATACAATAATACTAGAAAAAAAAATAGTTAAAGTAGATGTTAATTAGTGGTCAGGAATAAATAACATTGTGAGATCAGAAACTCAAATAAGAAACCACAGAACTGGGTCTGAGGTCTGTGCATCATCAGAGGTGCCATCAGGGGCTGCCAATATGTTCAAAAACTGCTTTAGTGGCATCTAGGGAATGCTGAAGCAATGGGGCTGTCTGCCATTCCTGGTGAAATGATACAGTCTGTGATGGAGAATGAGATCAAGGGGTATGTGAGTGAACACAGCCTGTTGGAAAGGTGTTGGAGAGGCTCCAGTGAAGTCCAGCATCACTGGCATTTGGTAAGTATGCCGATAAAGGGAGGCGTGTGGGCATAATAATCCTCTTGCATTTTCAAAAAGCCTTTGAGAAGCTTTTTGTAAAGCTCATTAAACTTTGTAACAAAACTAAGTTGCCACAAGATTGGACGAGAGGTTGGTTTTTGGGTTGAAAGCTGGTGTAAGAAGAGGAAGTGAAGGATGTGGCTTAGTGGTCACTCTCCAGGAAGGAGGGGATTTGTGGAGTCAGGAACTAATTCAGGTCGGAAGGGACCTCTCGAGTTCATTTGACCCAACCTCCACTCCAAGCATGTCTAATCAGCTCTGATTGTGGAAAGAAAAGGACTTCTCCAGTGAAACTTTGAATGGCTCTGAATTGGAAAAGGGCAGGTTTAGATTAGATATTAGGAGGAAATTTTCCACTGTGAGGGTGGTCAGACACTGGAACAGGTTGGCCAGAGAAGCTGTGGCTGCTCCTCCCTGGAAGTGTTTAAGGCCAGGTTGGATGAGGCTTTGAGCAACGTGGTCTAGTGGAAGGTGTCCCTGCTGCTGGCAGGGGGGTTGGGACTGGATGAGCTTTAAGGTCCCTTCCAACCCAAACCATCCTGTGAGTCTATGATTCTATGGCAATTCCACAACTCAGTACAAAATCCTTGGGATATGTGCTGGCTTTCCTTGATGTCTCCACCAGTGACCTTTGGAAAGCAGTCAGTGGTGAAATTTGTTGGGATAGAGGGACAGTAACTTTTGGTTAGGAGCACATGTTGCCATCTCTGAAATTGTCTCGATTATTCATATGGGGAAAAAACCTGCAAACCTCTCCTTCCAAACCTGATCAACCCTACACCATTTTTCTGGTGTGGCTGTACTGAAAAATGTTAGTGGTCCTCTACACTGTCCCACCACTCATTCCTTGCTTTCCCACACAACAAGCAGCTTTTAACGTTGGTTTGGATGTAGCAGATGGCCACAACAACAGAGGAACTCCTTCTGTTTGCTCATGCTTTTTCCATGCAGGAGGGCTTGGTTGGCAGATCTTGCAGTGGCCATCTCTCTAGTGTGGATAAGCACCAATAAAGTCAAGCCTATCATATGTTATATTTTGCAACATTAGGAGGAAACACCTCTAATCACCAAAATGTATTACTGTTATCTGAAGTCACCTTCTATCTTTAAAAAAAAGACCTGGAAATTTACCTCTCCTGGAGCAACATGTTTTCTTGTGCACCTAAAGTTGCTGATAACAGCAGCGGTAGCTCTGTGCAGTGTGCAGACACAGCTCAAGAGTGAGCTTGGCAACAACTTTGAAGTGTGTTAAAACCCCTTAACTGTCCTGAAATATGGGCCAGTCATATGTGGATCGGTGAAAGTAAAGCTACAGCTGCCACAAGGAAAGAAAAATCCCTCCTCCTTGACTCGGCTGCAGTTATCTCCTTGCCACGCAGAATATCATTGTCAGCAAAGACTGCGTATTTGTTTTCATTGCTTTATCTGAGATACCCTCTGGAAAGCTTAAATAGAAATAATTTGAAAGAAAATAATAATGTTCTAGTGTAAAATGCACATTGTTTTCTGGATCCTGTCAAAGACTCCCTTTCCTGCAGTTTGGTCTTCCTCTGTCAGCAGCAATGGCAAATGCCCGCCGGCTGAAATGTTTGCTGATCACAGGATATTCAACTTCCAAACAGGGAACAGTCAAGCAATCCTCTGTAATCCTCTCAGTTAAACAATCGTTTGTGGCTTTCCCTCGCTAGTGCCCACGTAACCTGCAGAATGCATCTGGGGTAGGGGTGCTGAGCAGCTTCTCCGCTTGTGATGTTTGTTACCCTGCAAAAGTGAACTCGTTTCCTTTTCTGTTTGTTTGTTTGTTTGTTTAAGTATTACGCAGCAATGCAGAGAAAAAATGGGGCTATGGACCTACTTTCACAGAAAAACAGGCAGCGTTTTCATCCTATTTTAATGCTTACTTTTTAAATGTTGTTTTAAATATTTTGGTTGCCAAAGTGTTACTCGGCAGAGAGGGACCTGGGGGTGTTGGGTGAA
>NW_010332581.1:51181-55434 GCF_000700745.2 Antrostomus carolinensis | reverse complement strand
CCTGGTCTAGTAGAAGGTGTCCCTGCTCATGTCAAGAGAGCTGTAACTAGATGATCTTTAAGGTCACTTCCAACCAATTCCATTCTAGGTTTTTATGATTCTATGTTTTTTTGTTGTGCTTTGTAAAAGAACTGGCCCAAACACTTCCTTTCCACTAGCATGGTCCTTTTTTGAAAGAAACCTCCATTTTGCTATATAACCGACATGCCTCTGGCACTGTAAGGAGGTGCTCTCTGGGAGAAGCACATCTGTGATTTGGGTGTTGGTTCATCTCTGCTTGCGGTTGTGTGAGACAAAGCACAACTGTGAGAGTAATACTGTCTCTGACTGTGCAGAGCACCCATGGTGGAAGAAGGGGCAAGGACGTCCCAGGAGCAGCCCAAGGTGGGGCTTGTCAGCAGGTTCTGCAGAAGCAGATGGAAGCAGAGCGCTGGCAGAGCCTGTACTCAGGTTCAGGACTGTCAGGGCTGACTCTTCACGCACAGAGTGAGGAGAAGACCTACCTGCTGAGAAAACAGATGGTCCAGTGGGCAGGATAGCATTGTTAACAAGGGAACTTCATAGGAAGCATTTTAAAATACATGGCTTGGCTAATAGCTTGTTTAATGGCTCAGCTGCTGTACTTTATCTTACAGTGGCTGGGTTGAAGGGTTTATTATACATACCATCATCCTGTCCTTAACATGTGCATGTCTTCTGCACAGTCTACACCATCATGATCATAACAACTACAGTTCTTTTCTTTTCAGAGACTTTGGTAGTAAACTGGATAAGGAAAATCTTAGGACAATATAAAATGTGGACATTGATGTGTATTTTCTGAAACAGAAGCATCCTCTAGAAAATTAGAAAAAAAAAATCAGGTCCTTGCAGTCAAAGACAGGGACCTGCCCTTCATGGCTCTGTCTTCATTAGGAAGCAGTTTAGGTCCAATAGAAACAGATTGAGAGTGAACAAGTTGATGCCGTGGGCCTGAACTCCACTGTTTTGAAGTAGCTTCAGATCTAATCTGATCTGGTAAAAGGAATACCTTTTCTTAGCTGGAACAGGTTAGTGGGCCTCAGTTCACACTCTCCTTGGTGCAAACTAAAATGTGGTAAGTAGGGGTGTTTAGGAGATCTGCTTTTAAACTTGTATTCCTGATCTAAACTCAAATGCTATTACAGATGACTCACATGACTCAGGCTTATTACTGTTGCATTTTTATGTTCTGCTGTGCACTCATTGTTCTTTACTTGTCCATAGTGATACAGGAATTAAGGCATGAAAGAAATGAATTTCTAATATTTAAATATTGCATTGTCCCTCTGTTCCGTACCCAGTCTCATAGAACTGAACAACCACTTAGTAAAAAAAAAATAAAAAAAATCACAGCTATATGTCTCTTTTAATGGCTATTTGTAGAAGGAATTGCAGAACTTATGACATATTGATATACCAACAGACTAAAAGTGTTTCATTTTTGCCTTTCAGGTGTTATCTAAGGAACAAATTATGGCTTTTGGCACAAAGGCTGCAAAAACATTCACTTTAACAGCAGAAAATTCCTGGGCTCCTTTGGCATGTATACTTGTGTTCTATGTTGATGAGCTTGGAGTGGTTGTAAATGATGCTCTCACTGTCCCTATTCAGCCTGTTTTGGATGACAAGGTAACTATGTTGAACTTGAGCCTGGGACCATATTTTTGTCTGTTTGTTGTGTGGTAAACAGTGTTTTAGATCATAGGATTGTAAATGTAAAATCTTTCTCATTGAGGATCTAATCTGAGGTTTGTGTAAATCCTTGGAAAGACTTTTGATAATACCAGTGCAGTTAGGGTTCAGCTATATATGTAGGGCTACTTCATATCTGAAAGAAATTTCTACTAGCCCTGTGTCTTCCACATAAATAGACACACAGCATCTCCTTGTGTTTTTAATAGGTTGGTCATTCACAGATCCAAAGATTGCTCTGGCTAATACAGTGGAAAGATACTCATAAGTGCCCTAAGCATGGAACAGTAAACGTTTACGAAGACCTTGTTATAGCCAGGCAGTGGTCACATGTATGTAGGCTCCACAGGGAGCCCAGCACACAGCAGTGTTCTAAGAAGACTTTGTAGAAGGACCTTCCTTTCATAAGCCATGAGTGCTCCTAGCTTTCCTTGTTGAAGCATAGAGGCAACTTTTTTGGCTGTGTCATCAGTGAATGTGACCACTGTTTCATGTGACCATATATACTTCAACTCAAAAAAGCTTGAAGTGTGGAAAAACTACTATTGCAGCAATTAATTGATTCTTTTCCAGCTTACTTACAAGGATGAGATTTGGTCCTTTGTGAAAATAAAAGCCTCACCATGACCTTTTTACAGATGAGACCACCCAAGGGCTCATGATGGATACACATTCTTCCTCCTCTATGGAAACTTCTTATACTTGTAAGCAGATATCAGCAGGGATGCTATATGTCTTATTCCTGCGTGCAACATTTCTCTATTTGATTCATGATTTCTCGAAACTCAGAATATGAGTGTTGTTTTCAGAGGATAAGGGAGTGGAAAAGCAAGATGGTGAGGGAGCTGCAGGCACACATTTGTTGATTATGATTATTATGTATCAGTGTCTAAAGAATCTAAATAAACAGGAAACAAATAAGATAATTTAGTTAAAACTGGAGTATTTTAAGCTGGAGATGGGAAGATGTTTTTAACAAGAAAGGCATAACAGTTTGTCTCATCCTTCTGGAAACATAAAGAAATCTTCCCACTGATTGCAGTCTTCACAAATAAGACTACAGTATATTCTGTGGCAATAAGGTAAGGTCTGATCTTGAAAATACCAGTTTAATTAAATGTAGTTTATGGATGAAAAACACGATCCTGGTCTATATACAGAGATGATGAAAAATTGAGACAATAAATTATAAGAATTTAATATCAACAGAACTGTATATGCTGTAAAGACTGGATAGTGAAAAATGTACGATAAAGAAAGAACTGATCTCAAAGGCTTCAAAATTTCAAGCTTTTCCATTTTCCACATTTGAATACTAGCCAGTGAAATAAATCCAATACTGTGGCAAGCTACTTTCTCTGTAATTTGTTGCCTTGCCTAGCATTTCATTTCTGTAAATGAGTTGGAAAATTGAATATACAGAGCTGCAGTGCCACAGTGTCCTTACCTGGAAACCTTTTTTTTTTTTTTTTTATGAATCATTTTGATGCCAATTTACAATGAAGCACATGATGCTAATCCCATTTATGTTGGCAACATTAGTATATTTGCTGTTGCTCTGTGATTTTCATACTGAATGTTCACGGAAGATACCACTACACGGATTTATCAGAGGAAGGTTATGATGGAGCTGTAGATTCAGACATCTAAATACATCTATTTATATGTAGGGTAAGGATTCAGTTGCTTAAGCACAGACATCTGGTGTCCTCCAAGAGCCACAGGGTATTCAGGATGTCATCATGGGATGATTGGATGTTTCATGGGTCCTTTGGGAGACCTACACCATTCTGGAATGGGAGCTAAGGGTCTGACAGAGTGCTGTGGGACATGTCAAGTGGTTGCAGGTGCCTTCAGGTGACTGAGTCTCATCTCTGTATTCAGGTTATGTGTCTAAATTGAGTTTATGGAGAATTGGTTGCCCAAAAAGAGCATGGTTTTGTTATTCCTCCTGGACTCCAGTGCATGCTCCAGAAGGCTGTTACATGTCCTGTCTGGCAGCACCACTGGGCATGTTTTGGTTACCTTTGAACATCTTGAATGGCACTGAGTGCCAGTGCTTATGTAACTCAATCCCAGCCCTAGCTAGTACAGTCAGTGGAGCCTGTAGGACTGTTTTGTTCACCATCACTTGGATTTACGCTTCATGGTGAGCCAAAGTGCTGTCTAGTCTCCATTATTTCTTTTGACTCTGTGTATGATGAGAGCTTAAACACTGCACTGAAATGTGGATAGCTAAATGTAGGTAACTTAAGTGTAGAGCTGAATTCTACCTCTAGAGTTCATAGTATTGGTGATTTGATGAGGGAAAAGAGTAAAATTGTTAATTTTAAACAGATATTCTGCGTTGTCATCTGATGCAGTGGGGTTGGGGCACATTAGAAATATTTCATAGCAGATGACCCTTCCTCTCTTCAGTTCCTAGTGGAAGTCTTACTGATGCTGTATTAGCCTATTCACTTCCTACTTCCTCACCCATGCATCTATTATATATACTCCTTTTTTCTATTGATCTGGAACACTTTGGTGTAATCTTTGAG
>NW_010332581.1:42840-51158 GCF_000700745.2 Antrostomus carolinensis | reverse complement strand
TTCCCTAAAGAGGTTAAATGCTATGTTACGCATTGGTAAACAGTGAATGCATTTCTTTTACTGCCCTCAGCTGTATAAACTGATGTATCCTTGGGGCTCTAGAGATTACTGCTTGTATACTAAGATCTGGCTGAAATAGCAATGGATCCTGATGCTGACTCCCCACCAGTCCAAGGAACTGATCAGCTAAGAGAGCAAGAGAACAAAATGAATGCTGTACTGTTTTCCCAAAGGTCATAGGAAAAGCAAATCCAGAGTCTTAATTATAGCCAATTAAGCTAAGAAAAGACTTCATAGGAGTTGTTAGTGGCTCTAAATATCACTGTATATTTTAAACCAGTGCTTTTTTTTACTTTTTTCTAGATTAAAATCTCTTGGAGCAAAGATAAGGTCAAGCCGTCTGAGAAAGTCTCCCTTAAAATCAGTACAACAGAACCGGGATCAGTAATTGGACTTACAGTTGTTGATAAAAGTACAAAGCTTCTAGGAGAAAGTAGTGACATAACAGAAGATTCTGTAAGTAAATGGGAAAAAGGGTTTTCATTATTTTGTGTATGAAAGATGCATGTTTATGGAAATGTTACAGTTTATATGCTGAATGAGTAAGGCTCTTGGGCAGGATTTTCAGCCCTTAATTATGCAAATATTTTTTACTTCTGCAAGTAGTTTGTCAACACGAGCGGAAAAGACTGTAAGGCTTATAAGGTAATAGGCCCTTTCCAATAACATTTATAATTCCAATTAATTAGTTAACTTTATTGTTCTTCCATTTGATAAATTGCTCAGTTAACATTTGGCAGTTTCTTCTTTCGGGAAAGACAAAAAAAATCTGAAAAACTCCCTAATGATTTATACTTTGTGCTCTTTAAAGTTAATAATATGAAATAAAGAAATAGTTTTATTTTTTGAAGAGCAGAATAAATTATTCATCTTTTAAAATTCCCTTTACTTGCAGAAGTTCTAGTGCATCAACAACTTAAAAGAGCTGATGATATACATAGTTCCTGAAGTACTCCAGTGATACAGCCAAAGTACCATAGAGTATCAGTGGGCTGTGCGCCCCTGTTTTAGGCTTATATAGTCTTGGTTACTCTTCCATTAATCATGAAACCATTGCATCCTAATCTCCTTCATCCTGTCATGAATTCTTTTCTCTTTAACATGAGAGCTAAGCAAGCTGCTACTTGTAGTGCAGCTTCATGAATTAGCATCTACAACAGTGGAAGTTCTGAAAAATGTGAGTTTGCATTCACTCTTTAGATTATTTTGTTTTTCTTGTTCTAGGTCTTCCATGAACTCAATTTATACAGTGCAGTGCAGTATTTGCCTCTGGTCAGAGGTTCTTTTGGTGTCTTTCAGGTACTTTTTTTTTTTTTTTCTTAAATTCTATGCTGGGTTTTTTTGCTGCTTAGTGATTTACACATCACTTGCTAGAAAAAAAATGCCCTTTTAAAGTTTGGGACTGTAGACAATGCACTGTTTTCATGGTTTGTATGGGTTTTGAATTGTGAAATCTTATCAATATGTAAGTACTCTGATTGCAAAGAAATATGTTTATACTTCCATAAATATGGCTTGCTTTGTGCTTGATATTATCTTCCCTTTGAAAAGTTTTCAGTCATTAAGGCAATATTCAGATTCAGATGCTCTCAGTTTTGTTGGTTCTTGTGTATTACTTGCTTTAGTTCTATAATTGTTTTATTATGATGACTTTATTGTCTTAAAAAGAAAGAAAGAAAAGAAAAAATAGATAGGCACTGTTGATGTCCCGAATGTCCTATATTGAGATATACTGTATAAATTTTATCCAGAAATGCAGCCTTTGGATATCAACTGACGCAATTCTTGAGGAGGATAAGGAACATTTTCTTTGTAAGTAATAAAAATAAATGTAGCCAAATCTTATTTACTGAGGAGGGAGGAAGTCCATGGGTTATGGCCTCTATTAGGTCTTCTTACTGGACTGCATACAGGCTGCATCCAGCCTTGCAAACCATTGCCGTTTCCAAGGTTCAAGACGTACAAAATGCATATGACTCATGTTTTAAAAACTTCCTATTTGCCGCTATCCTGAGCGACACTACCCATTAAAGGCCTGATAGTGAATGGAGTTTTTATTTGCAGTGCAGTTGATATATGTGGCAGTGGTTTGTAATGTGTAGCCTTATTACTCTGGTTCCATAAATGGTTTCATAAGTACTCCAGAGAGGCCATGTAGAAATTTAAGTTTGTGTTAAACCTTTTTTATTCTTAAAAAAAAACAAGCAAGGAAAAAAATAGTTCCTGATGTCACAGAGTAGTGTTGCCATGTGTAACAAAACTATAGATTTTACTCCAAACACGATTAATTTGACTCTTCTTAACTCTATTAATTTGATTTTTCTTAAAATCTTTACCTAGATATTTGTAGGTACAATAATATTTTTTTATTTCGTAGATGGTGGAATGATACCCATAGAGGATGGTTTTGGTGATGATATGCCAGTATCTAAAAATGGACCTCTTGATTTCAGCAATCTCTATGTGAGGACACATTTTCCAGAGACTTGGCTTTGGATCGACACTAAAACTAGGTATAAGATTAGAGGCAAATGGCAACTGACTTACGCTTGCCGTTGTTATTGTGTAGGTTTTAGTAGTGTTCTGCGCTGATGTTGAAGAACACCGCTTAAAATATAGTATTATTTATATTCTGCTACCACCTAGAGGCCACAAGTGAGATTGGAGACTCACCAAACGAGGCATTGTATAGCTGCACGAAATAGGACAATGCCTGACTGAAGGCCTTGTAGTTTCAATAAAAACTAGATAAAAATCCTAGAGACAAAAGAAACTCTCTTCTTTTTTAGATATGGGGAGATCACAGATAGGGGGACCCAGGCTTTTTGTCTACAGTACATGAGAAGATGGTGATTAGCCCAGAAAGGGAAATCTGTTCCTGACTGCACCTAATTCAAGGAGTAGTTCAAACTGCCAAATAATGGTGAAATCTGGCCTGTTTCATGAAGTACAAGTGTTCTGTTCTTTTACAACTGAGAATTTTGGGAAGCAACGATCGTCTGGGATTGTTTTAAAGGATCTATAAAAGTTGATTACGTGTAAAGTGATTCAATTTAATTACCTTCAGTTCATGTAATTTAAAATAATTTAAATGTTTTAATAATTTTGATCCCATCACAAATATTTCTAAATAATTAGGAAAAGAAAAACAGATAATTGGCAGCTTTTCCTGACAAGAGTTTGGACTTAAATTTGGGTACATTTTAAACATTCGTGTCCACTTACTGATGTCTATAAATGGATGCTTTTGAAAGTCTGCTCTCCCCTTCAGATCTGACACAGACACCACAATGGAAGTCATTGTACCTGATACCATCACATCCTGGGTAGCCAGTGCTTTTGTGATGTCTGAAAACAGCGGGCTTGGAGTGACGACTGCTTCAGTGGAGGTACCATGCCACTAGACAGTTCTCCTTTACCACTGTAGGTTATTACTGGAAGCTGTATTTTAGTTCTAACAGCAGCCTTCTCCTTATACTAATAAAGTGATTGAGAGGCCATGTATATTCCAGCTGTAAAGAAAACTTAATCACTGAAGACATATACAATACTGTATCTGCCTCCCCTTCCTGCTCATATAAGTATCTCAGATTTTACACAGGGTGCCTGTTTCTGTTGGAGCAGTTGTTTTGTTAGAGCACTTTCAGGATGTGCACACTTCAGAATCTTCCTTTGTAGAAAGGTGGAATGACTGCCTGAGGACAGTGTATTTCCATGTTTTTTTGGCTCTGCCAAGAGGTCTTTCCATGAGTTGATAGTGCTTGTAGGTCTGTTTGCACAGACTATCTGTGAGGGGATGGCTGGAGTGGGAGAGGCATGTTGTCTGCTAGAAAGATTGTGCCACTGTGCTGCTCCTCTAACACTTAACCCCAGGAGGGAGGACAGGAGAATTGCTTAAAGGCTAAATTCTGGCCCCACTTTCGTTTATGTGTCAAAACCAGTCTTGGACTAAACATAGCTGCTACTTTTTGGGTAAATTAGCTTGAGGAGCAGAGTGGACACTAGAGATCTCTAACCTGAGATTCCCAGCCTACAAGTTAAGTTGTCCTAGACTCACCTGTACTCATGGAAACAGCTACTTATAGAGAGTTATTTAACCTGTTTAAAATAGGAATTACTTTTTGAAGTCTCATTTAGCTTGTATTTTATATACGTCGAATAATCCTCTGAAGGTGCTTATCTCCTTCTATTCATTGTGTAAAGATCCTAAAGAAACTTAATTCCTAACTGAGACAGCTTGACTTAAGTGCCTAAGGTTAGAAAGGTTGAAACTGTGCAGTACTGGGTCCTAGGTTTCCAACTTGGTGCCAGGACTAGTGCAGGCATAGCTTGGAGACAACCATTTACCCATTGAGGTTCCCATGCCCTCCAGTTCCTGGGGAGGGGCAACTTTTGGAATCCAAACTGACATCTAGGTCCAGATTTCACAGTTGGCTGCTACACCAAACACAGAACATGTGCTTTGAACATCCTTATCATAACTCCACCACAGAATTTGGAGCCCAATCTGGATTTTGCAGCTAAAACTCCTTTGAGACTGGAATCATGATTCTTGTTTCTTTTACTTGGCTTGGCAGAGGTGGGATAGAAAGAGGAATAGTTTTCTGATTCAAACTGTATGAAAATATATACTTGGCTTCTCATCCTTAAATTTGAGAAGGCTGCAAGTAGAACAGATGTTGAGTTTATTATTTAACTATAATCCCCCACATACACTGTTCAGTACTTCACTCTCATTGGGATGTTTAGATTGTGCTTAAAGTTCCATATGGCTGAAACATGCTAATCAGTACCATACAGAGAGGCAAATAAAAGAAATGCATGAAAACTGTAATGGGGAAATAAATAAGTGACATCTGCATGCTTAATGTCGTTTACTGCTTTGCATCTTGTTTTTATTTGACTTCTACTACACAGAGTGTCAATAATTTTACCCTATCGTATTTTATTATAATATACCGGGCTATTCCTCAGTTCCTAAGTGTAAAACTTTAGTATTGAAAGAGTCTTAGAGAAAAGCAAAACAAAAAGACAAAGAAAATAGATACATAGAGTAAAAACCTTGACTAAGAACAAACCAAAAATTCTCCATCAGAACTTCTCTAATGTCTAATATCTAAAGAATGTTTTGACACTGAAAGCTTTAGCAAACAACTTCTCAAAGTTTGAAAAAGAAAATGTTGGAATATTTGCTAGCTAGAAAGCAATCTGAGGGGATTTTGGATCTGAAACTCAAAACACTTGGAATAATTTTTTAATGAAAACCAAATTAAAACCATTTTTAGTTGACATTTCAATAATAAAGGGTATTATGCTTCAGCCATTCTTATTGTACAGATGTTCATAAGCAGTGAAATTTTGATCCCCTTCAGCTTGATGGGAACTTGCCACTAACTACTTAGAGCCAAGACGTCATCCAAAAACCTCTGTTCACAGATAAAAGTAACTGCTTGCTGGTATATTTCTGCAGTTTTTCTTTTAATTAAGAAAAGATGCATTTTTAGAAATACAACTAAAAAACTTATACCAAGATTAATCTTGCAAAATAACACATCATTCCAAGGTGTTGGTGAGTTGGAGAATTTGGGAAAGTTAGTTATGTTGTATTCCAACACCATTTTTGTGTTGACATGTAGATAGGGCAACTGACAAATTCTTAATCATCCATTACTTGTGCACTCAAAACAGTTCACAGTTGCCTTAATGGGATCTCAGGACAGATCACAGCTTCTAAACTTGCTGAATGATAGACTCTTAGTCCTGCTTCAGGTGCCTCTGGTGGAAATGGCCTTGTCAAAGCTGTCAGCAGCTCTCATATGAATGGTGCCACTGAGTTCTCACAAAGGTGCTAAAGACCAGAAGCATCTTTGGCTTCTACTTCAGCCCTTCAGTAACACATTTTGTTAACTGTATAGTACAAGTTAACATACTCTGTCATCTGAATTTGAAAGGGATTAGAAGGCAAGTTGTATAGTCATTTTACTGCTAGTATCTGATTGTAGGGGTTCACTGCTATTTTTGTTTTGCAGCTAGAAGCTTTTCAACCTTTTTTCATTTTCCTGAACCTTCCATACTCTGTCATAAGAGGAGAGCAGTTCATTTTGGAAGTGAACATCTTTAATTATTTGAAAGAAGAAGCTGAGGTAAAATAGCAGTCTCTTTGTACTTGAATGTTACTAGGCACTGCAGTGCTTTCTTCACCAGTGGAGACCACATCTTTCTCTTGTGAGAACTTTAATATTTTCTTCAATGGGCAGACCATAAAATTATTTCTCTATACAAATAAAGGATGGCAGCTTATGGAAGCTGTTTCTCAAAATTAACACCTTGTATTGCAAATGTTACTGTATTTACAGGTTACTGTGATCCTGGATATGAATGATGCTTTTGAAATTATTTTAGCATCCAATGAAATAAATGCTACAGAAAATCAACAGTCTATATCTGTACCAAGTGAAGATGGGAAAACTGTTCAATTCCCAATCAAGCCAAAACAGCTGGGAGAGATCCCCATCAAAGTGACAGCAATATCATCTGCTGCTTCTGATGCTGTCATCCAGAAAGTTTTAGTAAAGGTAAACAGTCTGCATCTTGGCTTGTTCCTGAAATAAATTGTTCCCTAAAATAGACAACAGAGTGCAGCAAAAAGGCAAACCAATTTACTTATTTACTGCCTCTTGCTCTGTAAGGTTGGTTTCGGGTCAGGTAGCTTTAAGTAGAAAACACTTATTTTAAAATAATTTCTCCTTTTCCAGGAATGAAGACATAGATCTGTTCTACAACAAATCATGTTTCAAATGCTTCTGAAAGCAAGATGAAACCTACTTGTGCATCAGTGAACCCTGGTGCTACAGCTAGCTTAATAATCTGGAGAGTGGACCAAATAACTGTATTATGGATAAGTGCAATCAGTTTTGCCATACACCTGGATTTAGTTCAAAGCTTATTTTATATGAATATTTCTGTATTTGTGGTAGTAATATAGTGGCAGTATAGTGGTAGTAATATAGTGGTAGTATATAGTGGTAGTAATATAGCCCTCGGACTTTCTGATAAACCATCAACTGATAAGACTTGCTTAACTGTGGACGTCTAACTCTGATTCATGTTAGGCCCCATTTCAGTGGCAGGTGGTAGACACTTGTATATCTCATCCTAAAATAAATGCTTAAGATCATAGAATCAGAGAATGATTGAGGCTGGAAGGGAGTAGTCCAACCTTCCTACTCAGGGCGGGATCAGCTACAACAGGATGCTTGGAACCATTTACAGGCAGGTTTTTAATATCCCCAAGGACAGGGACTTCACAGCCACTCTGGTCAGCTCATTCAACTGTTTGAACTCCCTCACAGTTAAAAAAGTATTGTTTTATGTTTAAAAGGAAATCCTTTTATTTCAGTTTGTGTGTGTTGCCTCCTATTCTGTTGCTAGGCACCACTGAAAAGAGCCTAGTTCCATCTTGTTTACATTCTCCCTTCAGGGATTTGTACACAGTGATGAGATCCCCCTGAACCTTCTCTTCTCCAGGATGAACAGTCCCTGCTCCCTCAGCCTCTCCTTAGACCACTAACCTGCAGGGTTGTGAGCTGTTTTCAAGTGGAGCAACTAACTGCCCTTTCTGTTGAAGTTTAGTTGTTGTGCAGAAGAGAATAAAAGCTTGTTGGACTAAGGTCTAGGCTGAGGAAGGAAATGAACTTATTTTCTCTACTTCACGATCAATTTTTCTCAAGGGATTTTTCAAGCATGAGGAAATGAAACCTCTATGGTCATGTATCTAACTTCAGTTTCATTTGTCTTTATATGATGGGCTGTAGGATTGCAGACAGTGTGAAAGGTACCACCTTTGGCCTTGGCACGTGCTTGGCCATGGAGCTCTGTGCTTGGCATGGAGCTCACTGGAATCAGAGGTGCTCTCATTGACTTTATGGATGTATTTTTTTGTCATTAACACATATTCTCAAGAAGCAAATAGTGGAGGTAGGTCTTTATAAGAAAAACAATTCTATGCCCATTTGGATGAGCCAATAGCTCAGGTTCTTGATGTGTTAGCAAGCAGCACAAAATACCTGAAAGTGTTTTAGATCCCTCAGTACAGTAAGCATGCAACCCCAGTCCTAAAAGCAACACAGTATTGGAGATTACAATAATAATGTAATAATATCTACTATTACAATATTTTATTTTGGTAGGCTGAAGGGTTGGAACAGACATATTCTCAGACAGTCCTTTTGGATTTAACTGTGAATAAACCACAAGCA
>NW_010332581.1:16342-42807 GCF_000700745.2 Antrostomus carolinensis | reverse complement strand
TGATGTTGTAAGTGGCAGTGAGAAAGTGCAGGTCACTGCTGTTGGTAAGGATTATTTTCTTCTGTTTCCATCTTTATTATTTGCTGGTCAGCTGTATTGTCTTGTTTTGTTTTTAAATATTTTCATTCCTACTGGGCTTTTGTTGCACTCAGTATCTAAGATCTATGTGTCCATAATCCAGCTGCTGGCATCTTCCGCACTGCAGATGCAGGTGGTTTTTAAAGAACAGACCAGTTGCCAGGAGTAACTAGAAGTAGTAGAGTCTGTCAAATAGGACAGGGAGGCTGATGTGTAATAACCTGAGCTACCCTAGTAGGATTTACCAGAGCTTTTCTCAGAGTCTCTTCTGAAGGACCCTTACAAGATTTTGACTAGTATGGCTGTGGCTTTGTGGGTTTTTTTGGGGAATTGCATTAATTTTTATTTAGTCACTTTATTAATAGGTTGAATCATTAATTTAAAATAATTTGTCATCACACATTGGACTAAGCATAGACAGACTTTATGGATGGAGTGTGTTTTTCTTTTTGTTTTATTTAATTTGTTATATTATGGTATTGACTATCCTTTTTCAGAGTTAGAGAGAAAGTTGGATTTTAATAAAGAAGGTCCTGCAAAGTTTGCTAGTGTCCTGTTTTAATTCTACTTGTCTGCAGACCAAACCCAGCTGTTTGTTGTTCCGTGTGACACCTAGGCTTTGATAACTGTGAGTGAGAGAAGAAATACAGGAAGTTTCAAATATGTACCATTATTGAAACATTTTCCTGGATGAAATATCTTTCTGCCTTTTTTATTTTTTATGATGACTGTTTGAAATTATACTGTAGCTGGAAAGAGCTGTAGGGAAATGGGTCAGTAGACACAAAGCTCATCAGAAGATGAAGAATATATGTTTAATGCAGTGTTGTGCCCAATTTGTGGTGTTTAGTGCAATTGTTCCAAATGTATGATATTTTCTCCAGGTTTAGAAGATACCACCCTTTATGTTTTAGGTATACATTTAGGCTTTAATTTATTTTCATTAAATTTTATCTTTCAGGTGATTTACTTGGGCCTTCTATCAATGGTTTGTCATCATTGATTAAGATGCCTTATGGCTGTGGTGAACAGAATATGATTAATTTTGCTCCAAATGTTTATGTTTTGCAATATCTGACAAAAACCAGGCAGCTGAGAGAGGATATTAAATCAAAAGCTATATCATTTATGAGAAAAGGTTTGTATGCTTAAAAGAAACATGGTAAGATTTTTAAGAAATCTTATTAGTAAAAGATATCTCTGATTCTGCATTTGGTTTTTGAAGTATTGCTCTGTTGCTGTCATGAGAACTGGAAGAAAAGCCCATCTTCCTCTTTCTTTTCCTGTTTATTCTGGACTGACAGAATTAAAGAGAAAACAGTTTTGTCTATAAGGGTAAGTTTGCTTAGAAAAAACATATAGTTAATTTTCAGAAGAAAACTGTGGTGTAGAAGGTAATTTATATGTGCTTCTCTGTGCTTTTTCCTTGGTGTTTGTTATCTGTCCTTTGATAAAACCATGGATAAGCAAACATTTCTGACCTCTGCTTGAGGCACAGAGGTTGAAAATTAGTCAGTGGGCAGTGTGAGCCATATTCATCCCATGTGTATATCTGTCTTCAGTGACACCATTCCCATCCTGCCATGTCCTTGTAGAGCTCAAGGAATGGCATTTGCTCTGGTGGCTGGCTTTCACCCAACCAAGTTTTAGACTTGGTCAGAAGTGAAGTCTGTGCTGGAAATCAAAAGCTGGAAAATTTTAGTTGTAAATTGTTGTATATTTTAATCAGTAAATACTCCAGGGTGTCACAAAGTGTGGAGAACATAGTTGTTCTCTGCTTCTCTGTGCTTTTTGGATCTGTGTTTAACTGCGATGTACCACGCTCGCCACATGTCTGTCTGCATGCTGTGAGCCTGATTCACAGAGAGGAATGAGAGTATCCTCATGTGAGCTACACCCCTACTAAGGCACCATGATGACATTTTCAAATTTTGTTTACTCTCTGTAAATCTTTGTTGGGTTTTTTTTGTGTGTGTGTGTTTGATTTTTTTTTTTTTAAGTTGTTGACATTTCCCTTGGAAAAGATACAGCTCAAAATAAATTTTCCTTTCATCAAGATCACCATTTTCTCTCAAAAGCAGTTAAATTATTTTTTTTAAACCCTTCCTTCTACATGGTTTA
This sequence comes from Antrostomus carolinensis, assembly GCF_000700745.2. Classification (NCBI taxonomy): domain Eukaryota; kingdom Metazoa; phylum Chordata; class Aves; order Caprimulgiformes; family Caprimulgidae; genus Antrostomus; species Antrostomus carolinensis. The sequence goes on along the minus strand of NW_010332581.1, from coordinate 40,608 downwards.
GTTGAAAAGTAAGGGCTGGGAGGAAGAGATCTGTTATGTAAACAACTACTCTGAGGTTTGTAAGCAGTCTAGCACTCTTTGAAGCCTGAGTTGTGCTACCATAATTTTCTGAAGTTTTCCAGTAGCAGATTTATTAAAGTTATTTCAAAGCAAGTGAAAATTACAGGATTAAATGTCATTATTTACAATGCATTGTGTTAATTAACTTGTTCCTGGGATTTTGAATTTAGGTACATGTTTTTAACACTGTAGTAGCCAAAACAGTAAGTATGCTGAAATATTTGTAACCTTAAGATGGAAAAGAACCACAATCTAAAAAACATTTTTTTTTGCTTTATTTAAACAATTGATATAAATTGTTGCACTCATTTTTTAAAAATGTGATCTTAAAGTTGAAATTTAGTTTGAGATGTAATGTTTATAAGCTCAGTTTTTGAAAGGGTTGTCATGAAGTTTAATTTAAAACAAACTTTATTTCACATGTCAGAATTCACTAAATATTTTAAAAAGTGACCTCATAGTCTGAAGTAAATATAATTAATTTTAAGACTAAATGCTTGTGAGAAGAAGGGATCGTATGGCTAACAGAGACTGCTACATGATCTTTCTTTTAGCAGTTTTTATTTACCTAAACCAAAGGCAAAGCAAAAGAAATGTTACCTTTTTAAAAAATGCCATCAGTCGTGGGAATGACAGATCCCATCTTGAAATCACTTCTTTGGAAATAAAAAAAAATCCTTGTTGGTCTGAAAACTGTGGTGCTAGACCCAAAGCGAGCAATGCAGTTGTGCAGTTTTTCCAAACTGTTTGAAACATGAAACCCTTAAGTCTTTCACATATTTCTGAAGTCCTTTCCATCTTGATGCATTCCTCTTTCAGCCTCGCTCAGCCTACATCTCTTGGGTTCCAGCCAGTCCTCTGGGAACACTAGTGTACATCTTCATAATAGGATCCTTCTTTTCCTTGCCTTTCCACTTGTATGTGTTGACATTTGTATCATTTTTCATGTCTGATTGAGTGTCCGTTGGAATGAACGCAGTGGTTCACAGCCCCCAGGTCTCCTGTTCCAGCATTTCTGCAGGCTTTCCTGTGTTAGATACGCTTGTGTTTGGAGACTTTTGCGTGACTGCAACAGGGTTGGCACTGAGAAGAAAGCGAGCTGTAAGAAATAGTTGAGTGATTGCTCTGTCCTCCCTCTGGTTCTACTCATCTTTCTGATCCTTCCCAATCTTAACAAATTCTGAGATAAATTTATCCATGTGTAAGGGCTGCTCAGCAGTCTTTGTTAAGCAGGCTGTTGGTCTTAGTTTAGTGCTTTTATGCTACCAAAGGGGTGGTGATTATAATAATACTTATTGCTGTATGTTGCCTGTTCTGCAAAGACCTCAGTTTTCAGGCCTTGCAGTCAGATACTTTTGAAGAGGAAGCAATCTATATAAATCCATATATTCATCTTCCTCAGAACACATTATTTTGAGGCTTAAACTTTGACAGTGACTTTTGCTTTCCTTGATGAGAAATGCCACTTATTCCTTCAATTTTCCTTCCACTCAAGAGTGCTTGACTCCTAAGGTAATTAACTGAGATGACAGATTTGTCTGTATGGGAAAGATTCATCAGTTTTAATCATGTAATTAACCACTGTCATTGTGATAAATACATTTAAAACCCCCCATGTTTAAATGGAATTTGTAATTTCAAGCTCTTCTAAAGAGACAAAAACTAAACCTGATGCTGCTGACTGGTTCAGTATTATGTCTGTATCTGTCAGGTGTTAGACTAATGAATATACTTTCCTAATTATAATAACCAAGATAGTAAAGCCAAGGAAAAGACAGGGTGGAGGGAAAGGAGAAAAGATATCTTCTGAAATGCTACAAATAGATATGATTATTGTTCTGGTTACACAAATGGCAAACAAAATGTAAGGGAAGGAACGCTTTAGATATCAGAAACTACAGTCAGTAGCATATCATAGGAAGCTCTTCATTTCTAATGTTAATGAACATTGGTTCTGCACTGAAGTCAGCTGTTGAGCAAGGATGCTGTTGGTGGTCATGAGCAGCTAGTGAGCCCTTGGGACCCTTTTATTGTAGATGCTCAGCAGTCAGGAGAAAGCTGCACTTGTACTGGATACTGAAAAATCTTTGGGTACGTTTTAAATGGATCCTTCTCACGATTTCAGGATCTTCAGGTCTTTTGAAATTTTTAAGTTGTTTCAGAACAGCCTCTTCCAGCACACGTTTTCTGATAGCTAGTCCTTTTGATTTGGCAGAAGCAAGTTGCTGAAAGCATCTATTTTTCAGCAGCGTTTGTAGCTTTGTTGTACCCTTGCCCTTCCAGCTGGAAAATACCTTGTTCTTGCTTGTCCTTCCTTCTGCTGGAAAGATAGAGTGTTTCTGTAGGTACACAGCTCTAGCTCCCCAAAGTGATGAAGCACTGAACTATAGCTGCTACTCTGCTCTGTGCTTGCTGCTGTGCTCCTGGAGGCACCAAGTTGTGTGGGAGTGTGTCTCTCTGCACCATGCTGTTGTGTTTGGGTGGCAGATGAGCGGGTGCAGGAACTTCTGGTTCTGCTTTTGTAGATGCTGCTACCTGCTTTCTCGTTGTCTTCTGCACAGTTTTGTGTGTTCCTACATGTTTGGGAGATATTTTATGAAAGATGAGCTCAAGTTCTGCCCTTCTGAGCCTTAGAAAGCACCTTGCTTCACATCAGCAGAAAGTTTGTGCTGGAACCTTCGTGAGAGGAATGTGTTTAATACCTGTCTCTGCTTTTCCACTTCAGGTTACCAGAGGGAGCTACTTTTCCAGAGGGATGATGGCTCTTTTAGTGCCTTTGGAAATGAAGATCCTTCTGGGAGCACATGGTAAGCAGTTCTGCCAGATTCACTGTGGAATTTGAGTATTTTCGATATTTTCCCTGCAACTAAAATTTTTTGTGAGGCTGGTAAAAATTTCCAGCTGTATTAGTCTTCTGCCTGGTTTTTATTAGGTGTTTAGGCCAACTCTAAGGTCATTCTGCTGGATAACATGCTGTCAAAGCCATTATTTTTGAATAAGGGCAGGCTTTTTAATTTTGCAAAAGATGAACGATTAATTATTTTAGTGAGAGAAATAGCTTGGTCTGAAGGTTTTCCTGTTGCTTTTCTCAAATGAATGAAGAATAATAATTAAATTACTTATTGAATGACAAATTCAGTTGCCTGAAACCATTTAGAGCTATGTTTGCATCAGTGCTTCAAAAAGATTTTCAGTTCTCTCCATAGTGGAGGCTGAAGACTGACTGAGGCATTTCTTAGAGGGTGAACAGAGCTACTGGTGTTAAAAATTTGTCCTACTTACTTTTCTTACACCTCCTTTTTTTGAGACTGTAAATACAACTGAAAAAACCTTTTCAATGCTGAATTTCACCTTGAGAAACATAGTGAGAATAGTAGTGGAACCTAGATAGATAACAGAGACAGGTTCCAGCACTCTGTTCAGCTATGCTCAGTTAGTTTAAATATACTTATGCATTTTGGTACACATTGCTGACTTCAAACAGAACCATCCCAGTTACTGTGCCACTGATTGAGTCACTCCTTCTGGAGTCAGTGAGCGTCTTTTATTGACATCAACAGGATTTGCCTTAGACTCAGTATATATGGTTGGAAAATTGAGATAATTTATCTGTACTGGCAACTTGGGTACTTAAATAGTGCCGTGACAGGATACATGAATGCACATTTGGCAAAGAAAGGAGTCAAAGCAAAATTTAGGATTATTAATGAATAAAACAATGGGTGTTCCAATGATATGACTACATGGATAATCGTGATATCATCACACTCAGAACTGCATTACTTTGTAAACTATGTTTTTTACCACTTTAGCCTAGAAGCGGAAGGCAGGAGAGCAACATTTGAGTAAAGATATAGATGTGCTGCCAGACTTGGAGTCTATACTCTGTATTTATTTTTGAAACAAAACCGCTGCAAAAGGGATGATCTTTAGGATTAAGTTTAGTCTACTTGCTTGTCTGGGTGAGGCACGTATTTTCCTCTGTGCTTGGAAGGTGTGTGTAGAACACCTTATGAATCACAGTATTTTTACATCATCTTAAACAGAAGAAGCTGTAATACATTGCTAATTTTGTCATATTTGATTAACCTTTTCCCCAAGGTTGTCAGCTTTTGTATTAAGATGTTTCCTTCAAGCTCGTCCATTCATAGATATTGACCAAGATGTACTCATGGATACAGCTAAATGGATTGTCCGGCATCAGAAATTAAATGGAGAATTTCATGAGCCTGGGAAAGTGTTACACAGTGATCTTCAAGGAGGCACCAATAATCCAGTCACTCTCACAGCTTATATCATGTCATCCCTCCTAGGGTTTGCAGATAAACAGGTATTGGAATTCATAAATAGAATTCATAACTACTGTGACACTTCATAAATTATCATACTGCCTGGCAAACACTTGGCAGTTTAAGGAAATACAGATTCATCTGAACAGAGACAAAATTTAACCTGATTTTGTTAAACTTCCCTGTACTTGGGCTTAGATACCTGAGGCAATACAAAGTTGTGCTGTTAGGCCTTTCAATTTTATGTGCCTTTGCAAAATCTAAAGGCAGTTGCTTTTAGCAAGAGTATTGTCATGGCTTTTAGTCCAAGAACTCACAAATAAATTTATGGAAGGAACTATCCTTAGAGAAGTTAAGTGATTTCAATTGATTTCATTGATATTACTCACATTCGTAAAAGACAGTGCCAGATCAAAAGACATGCCTTGGAGGTTCATGTCTGTGACTCTGAAAGAGATTTTCAGTGTTTCTTGGTTGTTGTTTGGTGATAGTAATGTTTCTGTTTCTGTACAGGTTTTTATTTTAAATTATAATATTTCAATATATATTTTATTCATGGTATATTCTTCAATATGTTCTTCTTTTCCAGCATGCTTACGTCATCAAGAGTGCTACAAACTTCCTAGAAGATAAATTAGAAGAGGGCATTTCAGATAATTACACTTTGGCAGTTGTGACGTATGCGTTGTCCTGGGCAAAAAGTACAAAAGCAAAAGAGGCACTGAATACACTGAACCAGAGAGCAGAACACCAAGGTATTGCACAACAATCTTACACAGTTGTGTAGATGGATTTTTTGTCAAATTTAAAAATACTTGTCTTATATCTACAGCTGCATATAGAATTAGAGATTAAGAGAATCCTTCTTCTGAATTCAAATGTTTTGAGTGTAATATAGAGAATAAGCTAAGAATTTACAAGATAGCGTTAATGAAAAGTGTCCATAAATGAATGACAGTTCACAACAAAGCTAGGCCTTTCAGTCTCAGTTACCCTGTTCTTGGTGAGAGTACCATGGTGTTGTTGAAGAACATTACTTGTCAGTTTTCCCGTGTTATTACGTGAACTTGTAAGATCAGCCTGGTTAACTAGAGAGGTTAAATGAGATTAGCTATTCCAAAGTGGTTTGGATAGATCAGAAGGAGGTGGAGGGGCAATTAGTTAAAATCAGTATTGGAATGAAGAGTTGAAGTATTGGACTTTCTGTAAGACAATACAGAGGTCTGTTGCATTTTCATAGGAACCCATTATCTCATGATGTTTAACCCCTTCCAAGTTCAACATGACTGAATTTTGTTCCCTGTTTTGGGAGAAGAATAGACCATATGGAATATAAGAAGTTAAAGTTTTTGGCTCAAAATAGTAACTGTCCTCTTGAAAAATCTGAAGGAATTAATCTTGCAGCTTAGAAATGGAGCCTCTTGGCTGTCCAACTGTGTAGGCCTTTCAGACAGTCACTTTTGGGAAGGTAGGAAGTCACTTTTTTGGAAGGTTTTACTCAAGAATGAGCCTCATGAGCAGCCATACTGCCTGAAGTGCCTTCTCTAGTCCTGAGGGGAAAGGAGTACCACAGCAACAAGGTGACCTTTTCACAAGGGCTCCTTTAGGTGAGCATTTGAGGCTGACAACAAAAGAATCAATGTAAAGTTCACTGAAATCAATGAGAGTGACTGTTTAGGCTCCAGGGTTTTTTGTATCTAGATAGATTCAGACACTGCTGAGGAAGTGCTGTAGTCCATCCTTTACAGGACATATGCCTAAACATTAGCACAATTTTAAAGAGCCTTGCTAGATCCCATATGTAAGCATTAATTAAGAGGTCCCTCTTAAGTCTTTCCCAGAAGTCCAAAGACTTCAGTATGTGTATCTGAGGTTATTATTGGTTACTTTTGCAGGAGAATTTCGCTTCTGGATAACACCTGCTTCTGAAATTTCTGATTCATGGCAGCCACGATCCATCGATATTGAACTTGCAGCATATGCTCTGCTCTCGCACTTTCATCAAGACAGATTAGCAGAGGGGATCCCCATTATGAAATGGTTAAGTCAGCAAAGAAATCACCTTGGGGGATTTTCATCCACACAGGTAATATCTTGTCTCAAGGGGCTTTGTTATGATTTATAAATGAGCACTGTCTATTAAAAAAAAAAAAAAAAAAGAAAAGAAAAAGAAAAAAGGGACCATTTGTTTTTTTTTTACATAACGATTTATGAATTTTGTTTTGCTGTAACAACCCTGGTTATGTGCAAGCTTGTGTTCTTTGCAATATTGGCATCTTAAACCTTGACCACCAGTTTTAGTATTTTGGCAAGTGTAATAAAAAACAGAATTACAAGGTCACCTTGATTATATAAAATAATAATGACAAAAGATCTTAAATTAAGAAGAAGAAATGATGCCCATGGAAAAATAATTAATGAGATTTTTCCAAGCAAGTATGATAAATATTTGTGCTTACTTTCTTTCCAAGGAGAGAAACTGCTTTCTATTCTTTCCATATGTGGGTCCTCAAACTCCTGAAAGGCTATTAACTAAGATAAGAAAGGGGAGTAGGTTTTAGAGAAACAGCCTAACCTACTGCCTCTGTTGGCAGTTGGTCTTAAATTAGTAATGTACTTTGTCCTCATTATTGCATAGATTTTTGATGGGCCATGAAATTTGGAAGATCTTCATTATCTGCAGGAGGTTTCCATGTTATTGAAACCACATCTTGTGCTTGCATCCGGAAAATTTATATAGTACTTTGGATTGAATTAGTTTAAACTAGCTTTTAAATTAACTACAAATGCTAGTCACAGTAAAAGGTCACATTTCATCATACTGCTTGGTACCAAGATGTACAGGCTATCCTTCATTTTAAAAAGTTTGTTGGTTTTAATCTGAGAGAAATTAGTTCTGCTAAATAAAATGCAATTTAAGAACCAGCCTAGTTCCCCTGGGGTTATAGTATTTTCCTAATGTGTTAATTCTTTTTTATTATTTGAAGAGGTTGATTGAAGCACTAAATGAATTGAAAAATGTTTTCCCTATTCTCCAGAAACCATTTTTACTTGAAAGATTGAAAATCCAGCAGTGTACCATTTAACCCTGAGGGTGAAGTTAAGAAATGAATTTAATCCTTTTTTTCTTCCAATAGTTTAAACTATTTTGATTTCAAAATTACTCCAATGTCTCTCTAGATGCCTTTTTTAATTTGTGGAAATGAACTCATACTTTTTGTTAACTTCTAAGATTGCTTTAAAAAAATGTTTGGAGTATTTCCTTCCATGAGTTTATTACATTAGAAACTTAATATATTGTCAAACAATAAGAAGGAAAGTGATCAGTTGCATGTGTGATGTTTGTAAGTTAGGGTATGATAACTCACTGCAATTTGTATACATGGTATAGCTTAATATGAATCTGCAATTTTGTTTTATAATGCTTTTAATGTTTGGGCATAAAATGTACATATTTCATATGTGCAGGAATACAATTCATACAAAAAATAGCATATACCTGAATGTAGATTTAAATGGTAGGGAAAAGCAGCGAATTCTACAAAGCCTGTGTTGCTGGGCAAGAGTGGCCTATAAATCCGGTTTAAGACCATATTCCCTAACTTTCAGGTTGTGCATTGGATGCAGCATTGTCATACTGACCCATGCACCTCATGCTCCAGCTGTGAATGTTTCCTGGTGAAAATCCTTGGGTATGCTTTCGACTTTAGAGCATGCCAAGGGGAACATTTATCTTCTCTGTAGGTGGTTCTTTGCCCTCTTGTTTTTCACTTGTGTTTCTGAGAGTCATTTGAGTCTAGGGTGTGGAAGAGCTCTGAATTCACCTTCAGCAATTGCAGATAGCATTTCTAGACATCTTGAACTGTCTTTGAATTTAGGGTGAGAAATGTAAATGTGAGAAATATAATTGTAAGGACTTGGAAATGTCGCTTCAAGGTATTCCTTAGTTTCCACACCGTAGGTAAGGGCAGGCATGTTGCTGCTTTCAGATGATTAAAATCGGATTCTCCAACAAGATGTTAAAACTCCTTAGGTAATCAAAGACATTCTTTCTGGGTAAATATTGGCTTCCTTCTGAAAAAGTCTTGCCACTTAGTCCAGACTATTAAATTTTCCTGTAGCCCGTTAGTTGCATCTGTTCTGTTGTGGTAGTTTAACTTGACTGGCAGCCAAACACGACACAGCTGCTTGCTCACTCTCCCCCTAACCATGGAATAGGGGAGAGAATTGGAGGGGTAAAGGTAAGGAGACTCGTAGGTTGAGATAAGAACAATTTAATAATTGAAATAAAATAAAACTTAAAATAATAATGACAATAATAATGGTAATAAGGGACTATGCAAATGAGTGATACACAGTGCAGTTGCTCACCTCCAGCTGACCAAGCCCAGCCTATTCCGGGATAATTATCCTGGAAGAGCGACAATCCCGAAACCGCAGTCCTGGAAGAGAGAGAGCTCGAGCATTCCAGTGGACCCTCATGAATATACTGAACATGATGTTATATCATGCAGAATATCCCATTGGCATACCCAAATGCCAATTTGGGTTTGCTGATTTTACTATGCCTCCCCACCCCCTGTCCTTTGCACCTGCAGACTAGCAAAACATGAGGAGGTTGGAAAGTCCTTCATCTTCCAGCAGCAATTAAAAATATTAGAACGTTATTAACGTTCTTCTTAGAACAAATCCCATACTAAAAACAAAGCACAGCGCTATTCTAGCTACTAAGAAGAAAATCAGCTCTGTCCCAGCTGAAAACCAGGACAGTATCCACTGTCATACAATGTTAAGCACTGGAATTGGGATCCCAGCCATAGTGGTTCAGCATGGCAGCAACTTTGGCACTGTTGCTAATTGGCTGATCTTTATAGATTTTAATCATTGAAGCAGGTCATCTCAGACAAGGACGTGGCACTGAAAGGAGTGTGGTTTCTAGTAATTTAGAGTGAATAGGCATCATGTGCTGGTATTTTAAGGTGTGACCATGCCATAGTTAATGACTTTCTGTTAATATTAGGATTTTGTTACTAGAAGTGACCTAAGAATGAATAAAACACCTCTGCTGAGCCTGCAAGCCTAATTCCTTCACTGTCACTGGCTAAAGATAGGTGCAAAATGAACTACATAAACAGCAAAAATCCCTGAGAAGCATTAGAGACTTATAATTGATTACTGTATTTTTTTTTTTCCAGAAAATAGTGGATGTTAAAATTCTCATTCATTAAACTGTGCTGGACCAAATGTTCAAAATCTGCCTCTTGTGTTCAAAACCTGGAGAGCTAAGCATGTAATTGTACACAAAGATAAACAAAACATACATATATATATAATATATATATGTATATATATATAATATATATATATGTATATATATATATGTTAATGTGTTTATAAGCACATTCTGCAGTGGTTAAACAATTGAACAAAATCTTTTGATTAAATATAGAATTTAAAACAGGACTGAAACCCTTTGAAATTGTTGCTGAGGGTCTGATAAAAACTCATTTCAGGCTTTTTAAAAATAATTGTTAATAGTTTTTTAGACCTATAGCTTTTGCTTCGGTGATCAAGGTTCCCTGAATAACCCCAGTGCAGTACTGGATATTTAATGCATAGTCACTAAATAAATCTAGAAAGCAGCAGTATCATTACTTTCCTCATTGGCTTTCTCTTCACTGTCTGCACAGTGTGTGATTCTGACTGTTGCGTCTACCAGTATGTCAGATCTTCCATGTACCTTGCACAAGAGGAAAACCTCCTTAGCTGGTTCCCACCTTATTGTCCATTGCATGTCACAGTAGCTTACTTGTTGTCCTGTATTGGAATCCTTCATGCCAGCGGAGTCCCAATGGAGATGTGGAGGTGGCTGCATAAAGACTCCAGTGTAGTCAACAAATGAGACAATGCAGGGACTGTGAGCTCTCCCCAGGGCATGGCCTATACATGGGTAGTTCACTGCACAGGCTTCTTCTTTTTAATACAAAAGGATTTGTTTCTCTCAACAGGACACAGTGGTGGCTCTGCAAGCCTTGAGTCTGTTTGCAACTCTCACTACTGCAAGCAAAACAGAAATGGATGTGATAGTAACATCACCTTCTTTGAAAATGCCTGAAAGATTTTCAATTGATACTCAAAACCGTTTTCTGCTTCAGACCAAGGAGGTATTGTAGAAAGCAAGGAATACTTTCATGAAGTGTTCTGACTGAAAGTACTTTGAAAATACTGTTTTACTCATATTTCTTTCAGATTGCCCCTGCACAACCAATGACAATTACAGTGGCGGCAAAGGGAGCAGGATTTGCTGTCTTTCAGGTACGCAGTGCAGTTATTCTTGCTAAAGATATGTGCTCTATAAGGAAAGTATATTTGGAAGCTTTATATAACATGTTCATAATAGCAATCTTCTGAAATGTCTTAAATCAGTACCAAAGCACTTTAACAACTGAAGAATGCTGTGAATCAGTTATTGTGTGAATGGACATACCATGTGATTGTTTATGTCCAATAACCTGGCCTTTTAAGTACTGCTGGATGATTGACAATTTTGGGGCACTTCCCTGGGCCAGAGCCATATCAAAGCAGCCCTATCCTCCTGCAGAAATGCAGTGTCCGTTTGCAAGACAAAGGACTGCAGTGGTACATTGGCATGCACAAATGTCAGGGTAAAAAACGCATGTGGACCGGGCAGAAATGCCTCATCAGGAACCTGTGGTAAGCTGTGGTAAGACACAGATCAATACAGAGCAACTCTAATACACTGCTAGTTATTAGAGTTATTTTCCTTTTATTGAAGTAGAACATTACGGCCAGGTTCTCCAGCAATTTTTACGCTGTTCTGAAATAGCATGAAAGACAGAGTCAAAGGATCCTGCAAACTGCCAACAGTAATAGATGTTTAGCATCAGTCAAAAGTGGGATCATGGCAAAGAGTGGCAGGAGGTATAATGATCCCCTCTCTGCATGTCCTGCCAAAGACTGTGTTTTGGTAGTATAGATTCAAGCATCTTTACTTGTATTTAAACAAATTAAGCTGGGATCAGCACATAGTATATTTAGAACTAGCAAACTGTAAATATCCTTTTTATGCTTTTCAGCTGCTTACTTTTCCCCCATAACAGATTAAGTTCTGAAGAAATTCCACTTACAAGGTTATCTCTAACCCTATGATAAATGTCATATGAGAAGAAGACAGTGTTGGATCTGATTTGATATGGCCATTAATGGGTCTCTCTTCCTTGCTGTCCTGTCCATGATAGTGGCTTAGAACCACACAGGTGAAAGAGAAGACCTTTGAAAAGCTATGGATAAAACAGAAATCTTAGTCTCTGAGCATGAGAGAATCATTTTATTGGAAGTATATAGATAAACGCTTAAGTGCTGAGTGTTTCACAAAACCAGAGAGAGTTCCTACTAGACTTCTTCTAGGCATACTTGAGAAGGCTGAACTTGGGCTACCTTTAATGGTCTCGAAGTTTTATGCCAGGTTAGATTCCATCTCAAGTTCCTTCCAATCTTACCTTCATTTCAGTGTTCTTATGCATTTGGGAAACAAAAAAGCATGGTAGTGGTTGGTAAATATACTTTTGGATAAAAGATCTTTACAAAGGACACTTCACAGCTTCCTATCAGCAGTGAACAGCAGCTAGAGATACACCTCATTCATTCAGCACTGCAAAACCCACAGTGCCATAAATCATGACCCATGTTTATTAGTTCCCAGAAGTGCAAATGAAGTTTACAGCAAATTTCAAAAGTTTCAGGAGATAATTTAGATTCAGACCTGTAGGCCAAGATAGGAATGAACATCTCAGCAGGACTGTGTTCACACATCTGTGGGTTTCAGTGTGTGTGTGTGTGTGCGTGTGGAATGTAACAGAGTGGGGTTCCAGAACAGTTAAGACTATTTAACCTTAATAATTATTGAGAAATACTCCCAGATATTAAGTCAGATAATTTGTCAGGCGAGCTGATCAAAAACTTTTCAGCAAATTGTTTCATGCTGGAAGACACTGATTTGTTAAAATGAATGCCTTTTGTGGAAGCACATTGGTTCCAATTACTTTTTTGCCAGCAGGAAAATTTCATGTCCAAACCAGCATGTCTGGTGAAGACTGTTCAGAAGTCTTCCACCCAGAATAGCCAGTAGTTGACTCTGTGGTTAGAGGGCTCCTTGGGGGTGTTTAGCACTATGGTTTAAGTTCCTGGTTTGTTTTGCGAACGTGCAAATATGCTCCCAAATAACTAGGTGATAGTTTAACTGTGTTCAGGAACCAATGCCAGGTTATCATCTTCTTCATTTAGGTCACTGCACTGTTGCCTTTTTTTCCTGCAGCTTTGAGTCAGAAGTGCTGTGACTTGGTTCAAAGTATTGTGCTTAACACACTGGCATAGCTTCTCCAAAACCTTTTCATTGTTAGGATTACCTCTTTCCTCTGCTTCCTTTGGCAGGTCTGGTATTCTAAAAGAAAGAGCATTTCTGATGCATTTGAATGAGATTTCTCTTTTTCCCAGACACAAGCTAGATCTGGGTCACATTTAATTAGTCATATAGCATATGGCACTGTGATCACATTTCTTCAGCTGGGTTTCATTTTCTTAGGTCTGCCAAAGTACAGTGGTGAGATTCACTGTTCTGGGATTTGACTTTCTGGCCAAATGTAGCATGTCAAAACAGTAATTCATTTAAATATCACAAAACAAGATTCAGTCCATTAATGGAAAAGGCTGTTTTCCCAACAGAATGGATTCTTAGAAAAAAAAAAAACCCTTATTTTTTTGTGAAATCTCACTGTCTGTGTGTGCAAGTTGGCAGTGCATTCACTCTTGACCCTGCAGGATCTCATAAAATATTTTTATTTTGGATAGTATAATTGCAAAAGCAGACATTTACTTGTAGCTTTGTGGTCCTGCTGTCAACAAAGTCTACTAGCTCATCTCTTCACTGTGTGGGCACATACTATGGGTGACCTAAGACGCTGACTCTGCAAGAGGAAAGAGGGGATGGTTGTAGGTTTAGGGTATATGAAAGGAACTATCTAGAGAAAGGAGCTGAAGAAGCGATCTCCTTAGGTGGCCTACTGAAAGTCTTGGAAGAAACACCTCTCTGCTGTCTGGAACTACTGTGAACTGGGCTTGGCAAATGCCTCAAAAACTTGGCGTGGCCTGCCAATGCCTTCTGGAAGGAAGGAGAATGCCACTGAAATCCAGGACTAGCAACAAGACAAGGGTGGGCAGGCTCAAGGAGAATGGGTATGGGCAAAGTGGATAGGTGAACAAGATCTCCTTTACCTCCTGGTCATATATAGAGAGGGAGTGAGGAAAAAACTGAGAATCACCTGTTATTTCAGTGTGTTACTGAAACACGCTGAACATTTTTTCCACTCAGCTTATTTTTGCTAGACTTAGGCAAGGGACTCAATGTTATTCAGTGTGATGGTACTGAAAAAGGTACACTGTGAAATGCACGCTTATTTCTCTGTTACAGTTTGAGTGCATAGTAAGTAATCAAAAAGGGAAAGAAAAATTCTGGAGATGATTTCATTGAATTCATGCCCTCAATCAAGAACATTTGTGCTGCTAGTTGAAGAACAAAAAAGATAAGGAAAGAGACATTGATTAAGGCATTATATATGAGTTGTATTTTTTTGAAATGTAGTGTAGTTGATTGTGTCCGATACTGTTACAAGCATCTCTCTCATGCAAAACATTAGCTTTTCATTTTCTCTTCTGGACTTCTTAGCAGAACTGGTTGCCCTATGACAAGAATGGACTAGTTCTGCTGTTAGCTTTGGCAGCTGCTTCTTAAAAAGGTTAAGAAGAAATGCATCCGGTACCTTTATTTCATTGATTTAATGCTAGTTTCTGTATAATAGCCTTCTGTTCCCAAGGTAAGAGTGAATAAAAGACAAGGCTTTAATTGAACTGTGTTGTGAAAAAGATTTTTCCTTCATTGTCATGAGAAATCAGGAAAGGAAAGTCAGACCATAGCAGTGGTAACTTATTCCATGAAAAGACTAGCTGACCTGTTCAGTATGTGGTTTCAGACATCCTGCATTGGCAGTAAATTCCCATTCATTAGCTTTTTCTGGCAAAAGTTAAAACAGCTTTGTTTCTGTGATGACAGATTATTGAGACACTGCCAGCTTGTCTTTACCAAACTTTCTGCATGCCTTTAACTGGCAGGCTTTCTAGATTGGCTTCATCCTTGGTACTGCCTTCTCCTGCAGAGCAGTTGTGCAGGCTAAATCTTCTCTGTTGCACCACAGTTGTCCTGAGCACCAGTACAGAATTGGCTCTGTACTCATACAGCATGCCACATTCGGCAATGCAGGGCAGGGCAATGGGAATCGTGTGTGTGAACATTGAAAGAAAGAGTGTAACTTTCATATCAAGGAGTCAGAGACATAGCAGCAAAAGCAAAAATTGGGAATTAAAGACTTCTCTGTTTGCACATTCTTGCTAGCCTATAACTGACTTGCTAGCCTATAACTTGGACACCCCCCTGTTATACCTTTAAATTTGAACTGATTGTTTTCCATTTGCTGCCAGAAACTGTTGTAAAGGAACTATGATTTTCCAGAAACACTCTTCATTCCCTTTTCTTTAGTCAAGCAAAGTACATGTTGGGGTCTTGCAAGGGTAGTTATTTGAGCCAATTTCTGATTATTTTTCTATAAAAATTAAAGAAGATCCACCTCCCCCTCACACCCTGCCAAATGTTTTATCTTGATGACTGAGGGGCAGATAATAATTATTAGTTGGTATGTGAAAACTGTATGCAAGCTTACTGTTCTTTTGTTGGTGAAAATCACTATTTTGCCAAATAATGTTAACTATTCTTTGATAGTAAATATTTTCTTAGTCTCTTGTATTTGATTTTGTTATTGCAGGGTTTTGAAAGTTAAACTTTCTTCATTCATCGCACTGAAGTGCTGAGTTAGCAACCTGTCATCTTGTCCGCTGTCAGTGGACACCACATTGTATCGGGTGTTAATCAGTCTGAAGCACCTTAGAATGTTTCTCAAAGTTAAATTTCATTTTTGGTGTCTTTTATTGGGTGTAAGTACATGAGTATGGTAGAGCAGATGTGCTGGGAAAACTGATGTAGTTCATTATCTTTTCTCCTATAGTGGCCAGTAGAGAGAGGATGACCAATGGAAACCACTAGAACAGGGCAAGCATGAAGTGGTGTCTCACTGGTATACCCTCTTGCTCTTCACCCTTATTACATCAGGATTCACCCTGTTTTCTACAACATGTATGGATATGTTTTACAGTGGTCACCCAGCACAGATTCCTTTAGGACTCCACTCCTTTCATGTATGAACATTCATTCCTACCCTCTATTCCTGTCTTTTGACAGCCCTTTATCCCATGGCAGCTTTTTTTGTTCCAGTACCTTTGACTTGTAATATTCCTAACCAACTACATGCCAATGTAACATCTAGGTAGCTTATACTTAGACAGAGCTCTGTTGTCCATTTTTTTTTCATTTGATGCAGGTAGTTGGTGTGTTTACAGTAACAACCTATTATCCAACAGGTCATGTTTACTAATTTGTCTTTTTATTATAGTTTTGACCATGTTTTCTGGTACAGATACTGAGTTTATGTGGTATCCATGGGTCTCTACACCCCTCAGTACTCTCTTAAAAATTGCTGTCACATTTGTCATCCTCTAGTCTGGTACCAAGGCAGTTTTAAAGAAACACTGCCAGTAATCCTTCAGCTGTGTCTTTACCTCATCAAGCTCAACTGTGTAGGCAATACAGCTTGTTTTTGTACTGCATAATTTTCTATTATGGCTGATAATATGAGACTACTCATTTGTTGCTCAATTCCAGCTCCAGCATTTCTGCTTTGGCTGTTGTCATTGGTAATTCTATAGAATATTGAGATAACTAGGCTATCTCCTAATTATTCAGAACTCTTTTAAGGGCTTCTGGTTTTATCACTCTTCTACCACTGTTTCAAGCATCTTATACACATCTGCACTAGAGGAATTGTAAACTCTTCAAACAGTGCCTAACAGATGAACTTATTTTGTATTAATATTACTGTCCTCCATTGGACATCCTGTCATACTTCCTTACTTGGCTCACCTAGCAGAGCTTGGCAGTTGTTGAGCAGAAAGGGTGAGAGCTCTGTCCTTGAGGCAGACTGAAGACTGTAGCTTTGTCTTTGCACAGATGAACCAGATGATGAAACTACTTAAATGCAAGAAAACTGTGTTGTTCTGAGCTTGGAGTAACATGCTATTCCTCATCTGTTTTGAGTGTATGAATG
Source organism: Antrostomus carolinensis (assembly GCF_000700745.2). Taxonomy (NCBI): domain Eukaryota; kingdom Metazoa; phylum Chordata; class Aves; order Caprimulgiformes; family Caprimulgidae; genus Antrostomus; species Antrostomus carolinensis. The sequence continues at coordinate 23,972 of NW_010332581.1, read as the reverse complement.
ATATGACATGAAGACTGAAGACAAATGCTGTACATACGCTATGTATTTGCTCTTGCTCTGCTTTCATACACAGCCTATCTCTTTTAACTCAGTGAGTGTCAGTCTCTGAAGTTTGCCTTTATTCATCCCATTTCACACTGTCAGGAAGTAGCTGCACATGCTATACACCAGCAGACAACAACTAGGGAGAAAATTGCTGGTTGTCCTAGAGCTCTCTTGTGTTTGCCTCAGTTGTGTCCTGCTAATTGCATTGATTCTGCTGCATTACAGTGTTCAGAAAGGATATTTCTTTCAGAGAATTCCTATGAATCTCATTTGTACACCTGTCAGATACAAGGCCATATATCCTGTCTCATGTGAACACTCCTCTGGCGTTATACTGTTAAAAATGTAGTGTTTTAACCACTCAATTTGCTTTACATATGTCAACTAATGTCTCTGCTTGCAATCCACAGTTCAATGTTATTTACAACACAAAGCACACTGATCAGAGGCTCAGATCTGTCCGAAAACAAGAAGCCTTTGACTTGAATGTTGATGTAAAAGATGACAAAGATGATAAAAACCATTTGACCTTGAATGTGTGCACAAGGTAGGTAATTCAGCTGGGGCATTTTATACACATTTTTGTCTACACAGCTTTTAAATTATTTAAAATGAGCTAAAATATCAATTTGTATGGATTTACTAATGTATGGGATATAAACATATAACTAAAGAGGATAAAAGAATTTACTTTGTAAAAATGGCAGTAGTTAAACTAAAAAGCAATTCATAAGTCAATAAATAGAGTGATAGTCCAGAAGGTCATATTTTTTTACTGGTGAAGATAGTGGTACCCTAAATGCTAGAGGTATATGGAAGATTTTGTGTGAAATACAAGAAAAAACTCAAAGGCTTCTTTGGTGCAAGTGCTTCTTAGCTATATGGAGAACTGTGGATAGACTTGAAGACTGAACCAATGTCTTCCGCATTCTAACTTCTAGTAGCAGACTGTGACAACTTACCATTACTCTTACCTTTCATGAACAGAATGCTTTGCTTTTGATCTAGAAGTAGATACTTTTCTTTTTTTGTAAAAAGGGAAATAAGTTCTGAAGTGCTGAAAACACTATGAAATAGAAGTAATAATTCTTTGATAATCTTTATTAATAAACTTTGCTTAGAACAATTTTTGCAGGAGTCAAAATCCATGTTTACGTAACGATAAATTCATCTGAGGTTTTGTCTTCTTGTGCAAGTATCTTTGTGGTCTCTCACTTACCAATATGTCTTATAGTTATGAATTTGGTAATATAATATAATGTAAGCATCATTCTAGAGTTGAAAGAGTTGATGAGTTTTCCAGCCAGTCTAATTCTATTCTTTCTGCTGAATAAGAGAAGGGAGGGGAGTGCATCTAGGATGGTGTTTCTTGTTCAGTTAATACCTACTAAGAACTGAGCTGAGGCTGCTGAAACATTGTCTCAGAGACTGCAAAACAGCCACCAGGTGTTACCTGGATAGAATTTGGATCAGATGAGAAGAGGTGACATTGAACAGTCATATTGCATATTCCTAGGTCAGCTAGTCATTAAACCAAGTCGTTTCTTGGGCTGCTTTGCTGCCTTATTTTAACTTGCTGTGAAAGTGTTTATACATGTATTTAAAAGAAATATATGAAAATGTTTGTTCTCTGGCACTTTCTTTGGTATGCACTTCTTGTTGTAGTTAAAATGCCCTGCATATTTTGCAGAAAAACCTATAGGACATTGTATCTCTCTATATATATTTATAGTTTTTATCTTCTATCTTTTACTGTCTACAAGGAAGTTGAGCTGACTACATTCTTCATATTTTAGGATTTCATCTGTTTGTGAATACTTCCTCTAGAAACACTGTTTTCTTCTTGTGACATTATAATAGTTTCTTTGTAAATGCAAGATTTGAAAAGTACCACCCGATCCACCATGATTACTCTTGCATTCCATTCCTCCACATCCTCTTTTTGTTATTTATTTAAACTTTGAACACCATATGCCTAGAACTATTTTTATATTCTGCCTACCACAAGGGAGCTGTGACCAGAGATGAAGCCTCTAGGTGACACCATCATACAAATAATCAGCTATAGTGAATATGATTTCAGTACAGAGAAGATTGATTTAATTTGGGAAATAGCCAACAGGCACAAAGCCAGAGCCCTGTTTTTATGTGTTTCTGGTAACCAATTCAGTGATACAGATGGTGGGCAGGGACACTAGAATACATGAGAGCTCTTGAAATAGAATGGGCTTTTTTTCTTTTAAAGTTTTCTATGAAGTGTCAACAGCTTTCTAAAGGCTAGCATGAACTCCTAACATTGAAAGGGCTTACATTATGGGTCTGGGATAAGTCTTGGCTGAGCATTTTGATTTTATAGCTAAGACCTTTGGCTCAGGAATACAGACAGGAAGGGCTCCATCTCTCTGGGAAGGCATCTCATCTAGGGTGATGATTTTTTAATTGCAAAGTATTCAAAAGACAGGGAAAAATCTAGTGGCATTATAAAACTGCCCCTGGATAATATTTGGAACATTAAGATCCATCAGCTGTTATCATGGAAAGTGGACTGGTATAAGTTCTAGTAAGTTTGTGTTTCTGTTCTTTAGGCTGAGACTTTGTCACTGATTACTTGATAGACTAGTCTTCCTCTTCTTTTTTTCCCTTTTTTTCCCATATCTATATTATGCATATATAATATATGCATAATATAGATAATGCATATATTATATATGTTGTATATAATATATGCATTATCTATATTAAATTCCTGAATTATTTTTAAGTTGGTCTACTTAAAATCTTTAAAGCATGATGTGGCTTTCTGGTAGAGAAATCAAAGTAGGCAAATACAGAAAGACTGTTGAAATATCAACCAATTTAGCTAGCTGTGGGTATGCATAGTCAGGTAGTGAAGGCTGCAGCTTTGCAATTTTTTTTTCTCGAATCTGCAGAATATTCCACCTTCTTTCAACTAGCTTAGTAGTGATCTGGCATGGTCATCTTAACTGGATATAATTTCTGACACTGGAGCAGATAATATCTCATTCAAATTGAACAGATTCTTGGTTAGAGGAGCTAACTCACTGCCTGGGAGGCAAATACCCAGGGCTGCCTGTTTCTTTGGTCAGTCTTGCTGGCATACCATTTCCAGGCATGGGAAACTGATCACTGATGGTTCTACTCACTTGTTCATGCTTTCTGCCTACACTAGCTTGGTGTTGTTCTCTTTGTATCATCTGTGAGAGAGTGTCACACAGATCTCATATTGCTGAAGAGCTGAAACATTAAATTCAACTCAAAACATTCTCAGTTCTCTTCAAGTACAAGTTTCAAGTCTTTCTTTCTCTTACTTGCCATTCTTCTTGCATGGCGTTTTTTTTTTCTTTTTTAGGAGGCCGTGGAGTTGAGAAGATGATACCAGGAGCCACTCCCAAGGCTGTCTCTCTTCTTTGTTAAGAGAGCGAAATACTCATAATTTCTAGGGATATATCTTATTCACTTCCTGACAATACCAAGCTGGTTTGGTTACCTGTTTGTATTTTGGTAGCATCCCAGGCTGGCTAGACAGCTTGGGTATTTTCCTCCCCTCTTATTGGTACTTATGTAGAAATAATTACATCCAGTTCCAATTCAGTTATTTGTTTTCAATAGCAGCTACTTTGGCACAGGACATCATCCAACAGATGGTTTCATTTGTTTCTAATCTCATGAGCCAACTGAAGTCAGCAGTTGTGCTGTATTCCTTTCAAAGTCATATCTGCATTCAATCAGCCATGCTGCCAGGCTTAACAGCATTGCTTTGAAAGCAAGTCTTCCCTTTTTTTAAACCATCCAGCTCTACAAAGAAATAGTTTTATCCGATTACTTTCAACTACTGTCAAGCCTTCAAAATGAGGGTTGGAGACACTTCTAGTCTATTATAACAATAATCATTTACCCTCCATGCCAAGTTGGGAAGGGGGAACCTCTTCTGCCACCTACTTTATTTAAAGCAATACAAGCTTTTGCAGGTCATTTAAGTATCACTTGTAGCACAGAACACCATAAATATATTTTGATAGTTCTGTTGTGCACCATAGTATGTAAGACTTGCTCAACACAGCAAAGCTTTTTCGTCCAGCATCTTATTCTCATATTGGAAGAAGAAGTAATAATAACCATTATTTAGGAAAAAAGAAGGAACTCAACTTATTAAATCTTCTTTTTCCAAAACTGAATGAGTAACATGGCTATGCATTTTAAAACTGGAACTTTGAGAAATATTCTGATGATGACTTTATTAATGGAACCATCAGTCTCTATGTAGGAAATATGAAAAGGTTTGGGAGGGTTTTTTGGTGTATACCTTTATCTCAACCTCTGAAAATGAATAAAAGCAAAACAATGCATCTATAAGAGGAATTATATGTATTTCAGTTCAAGAGTTCCTACAGTGGTTTCTTAATTACTTCTTTTGAAACATTTATAATTGCAGTATTTCCTGCATATTTGTGGTGTAAACGTGCACTTATAGATACCAATGGAAAGCTCCTAGTGGTGTCAGTGTAGTCTCTCATATGATTTATGTACTGTAGTTTTCTCAGTGCTAAACCTGCTTTTGCATATGTGGTTGAAATTATCAGGCAGAATAATAGAGAAATCAGTTATTATCTCTTTATCATTAGAAATTTTCTTGCCTGCACTTTGTTCCATTTGTTTCTTAACTATTCTTAAGAATTATTGCTTCCATAGTTGGGATTTAATGATCAAACAGCTTCTTTGGAGAGTGGACTACTGTATTTCTACTAAAAATTTATTTATCTGTGTGTTTTGAAAAGGTACTTGGGTTCTGGCACAGCTCCCAGTAGTGGTATGGTCCTCATGGAGGTTGGCTTACTCAGTGGTTTCTCTGTGTCACCAGATTTCATTCCATTAGACAACACAGTTAAGAAGATGGAAAAGGACAATGGAAAAGTCAACCTATACTTAGACTCTGTAAGTTGAAGATAACAAAGAAATGTGTTTGTAGTGATGTTAATCTTGACTCTGCCATTGTTTGGCTTAAATTTGTAAAGACATTATGATTGTATTCTTTGGGGAAGTCAACATCTGCTGTTCACATTAATAGTTCCACTTTTTTAGTGAGACTGATTGGGTAGGTACAACTTATTTCTATTTGTAAGGGGTTTCTAGATTAAGCTTCTTAAAAATCATATATAAGAAGGCAGTCATTTCAAGGAGTCTGTAATTTGGCCAACATGACTATGAATGAGATAAGCATCTTTATGTGCATCTTGACTCCAAGTCTTTAGAAATGAGACTACTGCTGAGCTAGAAGTCTTTACCTCTTCCATGAAACCACCATCACCAGGGTTCTCAGGATGTTTCTCTTCTGTTTTTCTAGCTAAATGAAACACAGGTTTGTGTGGATATTCCGGCTGTGAGAGACTTCAAAGTGGCAAATATCCAGGATGCTTCAGTGACTATAGTGGATTACTATGAGCCTAGTAAGTGTCAGTCATTCCAAATGGATCTTAGTGATTCAGAAGTTTAAAAGAAAGTTTATTTTCATGGAAATAGGACAAATTTTAGTGAAGAGAAAGCCACATTGCACTGAAATTTACTTTTTTTCATTGAACTGCAGCCTTTTTGGACATTCACATACCAAATTTTCTAACAAATAGTAGTATTTTTCCATATACATGTTTACTGTCCTAATGGGATGGTTCTTCAGCTGGTGTGAATTGTTATAACTTAATTGTCAGCTGGTATAAATTGGTTTCAATCTGGCCCAATGTGTTCCTAAAATTACCAAAACAAAGCAGGAACTTCACTGTGGTTCACTTACCAAGTTAATGATTATCTTTGAAGTAGCTTTTTCATCTGTTTCTTGTTTAAACTAAGAGTCCTTCACTGGAGAAAATACCAATGTTTTGATTTCTATAGTTATGTATGAAAGATGTACATGGGGAAAACAATTTCAAAGTTTTAGGGTTTGGGGTTGGGTTTTTTTTTTTGTTTGTTTTTGTTTTTTGTTTTTGTTTTGGTTTTTTTTTGCATAGAGTGTGTTTAAGATAAAAGCAGCAATGTACAAAGCTCTTGGGCAAAATGAAAAACAAAGAAAGATTAAAAACTGCTGGAGAAGGTATTACAGAGTTTTTTATTACACCAGCCAGCTGAAACATTATTAAGGATTTGTGCTTCATTTGAGATAAGGCATAAAAAAGTTGTATAGGCAATTTTCTTCGCATGGGTTTGTTTTAGTGCAAGACAGAAGACAACCAGATATGCTGTGATGTTTACTGCTTTATCTAGATGAAGATCACATTTATTCTATGTAGGCTGAAATCTTTGTTCAGTCACAGAAGTTTAAACTAAATTAGCAGATGTAACTAAACTGTCCGTTAACCTAGAGCATGTTTTAAGTCGTAGTGGCGCAATTTTTATTTGAGACAAACACATAACACTTAGAATCTGACCACAATGAATTTCCACATGCTTCAGTGTCTAGGAGAAGAGCTCAGGACCTAGTCTTTTGTAAGAATGCTGTTAGATAGGCCAATGAATATGTATATTAAAAAGTCACATATAAATGTACATGTGTAAATACTTTTATTCTGTTTAAATGCATTTAGTGTCTATAAATTCTCAATTAATAAATCAATATTAATTTAAATCTATAAATTAATATCCTTAAGGACTAAAATTTGTATGATGTAATCAGTGCTGCAATAGAAGGCTTTAACTTTAAGAAAAAGATTTTTTCAAATATTATTTTACAAGATGCCATTCCTATTACAACATAGCATAGACATGTTACTTGTCAACACATATACATATGCCATGATTCTGAGTTCTTCTGAGAGAGCTCCTTCTTATCTAATACAGGAACATGCTTTTATTTTAATCTATTATCTTCCCAGTTGGTGACCCAAGCTGCAGGTGTATATTTTATGTGATGGTGACAGTAAGATTCATGTCATATGTCATAGTCAGAGCTAGGAGATGTCTAATGATTCCTCATGCTCTGGCATGTATCAAAAAAGTCATGTCTGTGTGACAGATATTACAACTGGTATAGCTTTGCAAAAGCTTATTCTGTGAGCAATTACCATGCATTTTTGAAATGAATATGGCTTTCCAGGAAACTGGGGAGCAAAACAGAGGAGCAGGAGCTAGGTGAGGTAGGCAGTCCCAGGTTCAGGAAACTGAAGCTCCCAAACATAATAGTGAGAGACAAAGTGTCAGTTATGAGAGACCTAGCTCTTAAATGTCATAGCCAGTAACCTGCCAGGTAAAGCATTGCAGTTCTTTTGTCATGTGGGTTACTGCTTCGTAGGGGCAAAATTCCTTTACAAATATTTGACCAAGGTTTCTGAACAGATTGGGTCTAACGTTTGAGTCTATGGAAGTGTGCCTTTCACCAAGCATTTGCCTGAATATACTGAGAACATTTTGGTGTTTTGGGAAAAGAACAAAGATTAATGCCTAAGCTTAAACACCCACTCTGGAAAGTATTTTGCAGTGTATGACAAGGTCTGCTTCAGAGTTTAGTACATCTTTTAAAAATGCTTTCTTTGTGAAGCTAATTTGTTGGTCAGTTCTCAGAAGTTCATTACCTAATGTT
>NW_010332581.1:0-16328 GCF_000700745.2 Antrostomus carolinensis | reverse complement strand
TGAGAAGCTACAATTCAGAAGTAATGCAAAGTATAACCCCTTGTGACTTCTGCGAAAGTGATTGCGGTCTTTGCCACCGAGATGGTTCTCCAGCCTTGTTTCAGCACTCTTCATTGGCGTCCTTGTTCTGTGTGCTATTTGTCCTTCATGTAAACTTGCTGTGCAGTTGGGTGCTGTAAAAGGAAACAGATTATGTTTCACATCTAAGGTCTCCATGAATTATCCAAAGAAAATTTTATGTTCAGATACCAGCCCATCTTTAGTGATCACAGTGACCAAACTCCTGCTGCGTTCAGGGATAGCTGGGCTGGCCCATATGGTAGATTTCTGGCTGTGCCAGAAAACTTTAAGTGTCTGCTGGAAAAACTTTCCAAGTGTTAGTTTCATACTGAAGTTATTTTCTGAAGAAGCACAGAGTTAACCAAGAAAGTTTGAGAAAATACAAACCTAGCTCCATGTTCCCATTCCCTTTTCACCATAGCTTTCAGTTGTGCTTGTTTTTTAGGGACAGTTTATTGTGCTTTTCTGAAACACTATCTACTTCTCTGTTGGGGTGTTGGTAAGCAGAGTGCTGTGAGCTTGGTATCAGAGCTCGCTTTGTTCTGTTCTGCAGACATGACACTTAACATTAATATTGAATTCACTGTATGCTCTCATGGGGAATAATATGAGAAGTAAAAGGAGCTGGCTTCAGAGCAGATCCAAGAGCCAAAAAGTGCTGCATTCACAAACTGCTGAATGCTCCAGAAAATTGTCAGTCTTTTTTTATCATTACAGAAAAGCTAGGTGGATTTTTTGCCAATTCATAAGCTAATCATGTTTGAAAATAAGGCCTCAGGATGTTCTCATGCATTTTACTCTGAAAGGCTTTTACTGTAAATGTGTCAAAGATGGAGTCTATGTTTGAGACTTCATTTTTACAGGGTTATTCAGAAACAAACCTAATTCTCTTTCCATGTCAGAGTGCTGGTGTCCACTGGCATACTTATGGCCAGCAGGATGAAGATTGCTTTAATCCTTTTCTGGTTTTTGGAAGTCTTCTAGAGATGTCACTCTGGGGCATCATTTATGTCTTGCTTTTGCAGTGTTGTCTTGTCAATGATTTAAGTGGCATAACTCTAAGTAGCTGTTTCCTGCTGTCTGTGCCATGTCAGCTGGTTGACCCTGAATGCCATCTGTGCATGCAACTCCTGTCGTTGGCCGGCAAGAGATGAAGTGTGGGCTGCACGTGCATTCAGTCCTGCAGAAAAATTGACACGCTTGCTTAACTTTAAGCACGTCCTTGTATGCTTAAGTGTTTGGCTGAAATGGGAGGGAGAAGAGGGACAATGAAGAGCAACAGGCTTTTTTACACCCAAACCTCCTCTTTGCACATGAGGAGAATTTCAGGTCTCTGTGAACGTGGAAGTGTGTGAGTATGGGAGCGCTTCCCTCCTGAGTGAGCGTATGAATGTCTTCCCTGTCTGGCAGCCGATTTATCCTTCTTGAACACTGCCTGTGATATCTAATGCTTACTTCTTTTTCATAAGGAAGCCAAGCTGATAACTTCCCTAGTTACTAAAATGAAGTTAATAGCTGTCATGCCAACTATCAGAGTTAGAAATTTTAAGAATATTGATTCCCTTTCTTTCATACCTTTTTGAGACGGAGTGTGTATGTATGCACATGTAATAATATGGCAATCACTTTCCTTGAGCAATCTCTGATTTTTATTCAAATTTTGCTACTGCTTAAAATGTATATTTTTGTATTTTATGCTCATCTATACTTGTGTTCAAAAAGGAAATTAGTTCATGACAGCGTGGGAAGAGGCCTGAAATTCCTGAACTTGGTGCCTTCTAATACCAAGGTATAGGTTTTGTAACTGCAAAACTAGTTCAGGTGGGGTTATTTGTTTTACTTTAGCTGTATTTAGAATTTACAATGTTTTTCACAAACTTGGGGTTCTGTTCTGTCTCTCTGGCAGAGCTTAGGCCTGGTTCTTTGTACAGTCAGTTCATGCTTTTCACTTGCCTTTGGTGCACTTTGGGTCAAGGCCCTTTAATAGTTGATTAGTGCCTTAACAAAAGTGCCTATGCTGCTCCCTGACCCGCATGAAGTAATACCATATTTATTGAAATCCAAAGTACTACTTGGTCAGTGGGATGCAGATCTTAACTCCTGGAAGTCATGCCTTTGTTACGTGAGTCCAGAGCTAATAGAACCAAGATACAAACTGAAATATAGCTTTCCATCTCAAATCCTTACCCATGTATGGGAGCATAGATTGAATTGTGCCACATGTAAGATCTGGGAAGCATTCACAGTCTGAACTGGGATGTTTTGCTGTGAGTGAACTCTGAAAGCAAGTCTTTTGCCTTTGGAGACAGCAGCCTTGACATGTGATTTGCCTCCATTTACTATAATTTCAAGAATCCAAAGCTCACAGACTTTCAGTTTCTACCATATATAGAGCCTCTAACATGAACATTGATACCTGATTAATGTTAGGAGAAAGAGGCTTATTTTCTAGACGAGATGCACTGGAGATAAACTACTCTTTTGCAGTAGATAGTAGGAATAAATCAGTTTTATTTTGCAGGCAGTCCCAGCTTCCTGAATATCCTCCAGAAAAATGGATTTAAACTGCTCAGCCTAATTTCAGACAGTGCAGCTTTTATTAGTATCCCCTTACATTTGTTTTTGAGACAAAAACCACATGTTTTTAAAAGACTCTTGGCTGCCTTACATACCCTACTAAGAAGCATCAGTGTTAATGCACCATCATGGAAATTGTTGGAGTCATTGAACAAACATCCTCTTTTATTTTACTTTTTTCTGTACAGCAGGCATATCATTACAGACATCCAAATCTGCCTCTGTACTAAGCGATTTTAAATGAACAGTATACATCATATGTCTTCAAACAGTTGTTTACAGTAGGTGGCCTTGAACTTTCCTACACTGATGCCTTTGGTCACTGAAGTTGTGGCTAGTGCTTTGAATGAGTTGCACAGAATAAATTTTGTATTGCGTGTTGGCAGTGAGTGGAAGAGAGGAAAGGGAATATTATGAGATATAGTGAATTTTTGTTTTCCTCATTATTATGTAGGAACTTTTACACAAATGCTCAGCATATGTACTTTTTTCCACTGCTCTGTAAAGTCAGTTTTTGATGTTGGACTGGCCATGCTCCCACTCAATTACTAGGAAATCTTTTACAAAGGATCTTTAGGAACTCTTTAGGAACAAGTCTTTAAGGAGCTTTAAGGCATGGTGCTAAAAGCAGTCAGGAAAAGGTATTTTGTGATGGAGTCTTCATGTTGCATTGCCTGAACATTTTTGTTTGGTTGCTCTCTTTGTTTGAAATTCAGTATTCTCATGTACTTCCCGTGCCCTTTTCAGCCACATGCTGTCAATGGATATAGTCTATGCAGAGCCATTAATACACTATTAAATCAGTGAGAAATAATAATTTATTTAGGATTGAGTTTAAAACAAAACCATAACGCATTTTAAAGGATCTCCCTCCCCAAAGTCTACCTTTGCTGTCATCCATGATCTTAGCTGAGGTTTTATGTACATATTTCTCTCTGTGTGTCATCTAGAAACTTTCTATACTGAATGTTGTTGTACAGAATGGGGAACGAGTGCTGCCTAACAGGTTTATAGCACCTCAGAGTCAGAATGCTGGGCTAGCTCGATGGCTGGTTTGGTTCCCAGTGTGGCACTGCCGTGTTCCTGTTCACTTCACAAGCAGGAACTTGTGGCTTGTGTACATCAATGGCCCATGATAAAAGGGGAAATGGCCAGATTGGTGCAGGAGAAACAGAAGAGCCAAGGTCCAACATCATGTGCCTCTCTTTTGCCTGTTGAAAATGGAACCTAAGATTCAAAAATTGTTTTATTCAGTTTTCAAAATATTATCCTGGCAATATTTCTCCAAGCGTATTGTTCAAGTTGGTATGTATATTGACAATATTTGGTTTAAGTGGATTCCTCTAGAAGGCATATGTATATACATAGCCATTATATAGGCTTCAGTGTGCAATATATGTGCAATTAAAAACGTACAAGATCTTTACAAAGTGCCCAAACCAACAACATTGATGTTCTGTTTTTCAAAAGTTAGATTTTTAGGAAAGATTATATTTGGAAAGGAACTGATGTCTAATGGGATAATTTTTCTATCTCAAATACTAAGAATATTCAGTTTTAATTCTAACAGCCAATAATATTTCTGTTATCACAGATTCACAGAATCACAGAATAGTAGGGGTTGGAAGTGACCTCAGAAGATCATCTAGTCTAACCCCCTTATATAGCCTTTCTTCTTCTACCATAAATCTTTATGCAGTGAACCATCTTTATGTGTTTAGTCCTCTGAATACATGGAAGATTTTGAAATTAGATGTTCTGACAATAATTTATCTGTAAATTATAACAGCAGTTAAGTGATCGAGTCTTTTGAGTTATTATTAGATTCTAATTTTCCCCATTGCAAAATATTTGACTTCAGTGTTGTTTCTTACTCAGTTTATTATATTTTTGTGTGCCACTTGGAAATATCATTGCACTAATCCTATTCTGTGCAATAAAGTCTGACTGCATGCTGTATTAGATCAATTCAGTGATTATATTTCCTAACGGATAGCTTGTTATTTTCAGATGTGTGTGAGCATTAATTGCTTATGTACTACATTTGAGTCACCAGAACTCCAGTGTTAAGATTTCTCTTTAATTTCAAATCATACATTTTATTTCTATATTCCTTAGTAGTTACCCAAAAGCTTCATCAGCCTTGCTCAGATCTTTTGATGTTATATTAGGAATTTTTTTTTGTAGTTTTTAGTATTGTTAGGTTGGGTGGGATACTAATATGAAGAAGAAAATATAAAAAATGCTGGCTTAAAGGAAGTATCATATAAGCAGGTGGAAAGTATTGTACATTACCTGTCCTACTGGCTGTTGCATCTCTTCTTTTTCCATATCAGGCCTTAAGCAATTTGAACTAAAATTCTTGGCTGCCTTGAGACATAGTCAGATACCCATTAGTTTAGGATCAGCATATGCATTTCCACATTTGATCAAATGAGAAATGGTAGAAAAAGAATGCTTTTATGAGCTGTTTTGAGCAAATGGAGGTGAACTAACATGCCAGCTGTGCAAATTGCTTCTGTCTTTTCAAATATAGCAAATGTTAAGGAACTGGACTGTTTCACAGGATTTTGGAAAATTGTAGTTGATTAATTTTTCTTCAAATAAAGTTTGCAATAGCTATTTTTAAATTCTATTAAAGATGACTTTTAATAATATATGTCTTGTGTTTGCTTGTTTAACAATACAGACACCTGTAGTAGATTGCAGTTTCTGTACTCTGTTGACCACTGCCCGTCCTCAGCTTGTCTTAGAGACTGCCTCACCTGTGTTTTGAAGATCATAATTTGAAGTGGTGCAATGGTGATTTCCATGGTCAGGCTGCTAGCCACGACCTTACAGATCATTGTTTGGGACTTTTCTGACTAGAGGTGACCACATTTTAAAAACCTATTATTTTAGTCAGCATGAAGTTACTGGAAGCTTTGCCATTAACATCAACACATCAACAGAAGTAGTATACCTGAGATTATGTGATGAACTCAAGGGGCCTGAAGTGTCAGTAAGAGAGCTCCAAGTAATTTTTATACCAAAGTATTTTATAACAACCTAATGGAATTTATGTGCCTTTTTTTTTTTTTTTTCAGGTGAACTGCTATTTTAACTGTCATTTTTCGTGCTTTAGAAGTTTGGCTTTCATGACAATACCTTTCCCTAATTCTCTTCACAATTCTCTCACTGTCAGGCAGGCAGGAGGAACAGTACAAACTTGTTGCAATGGGGTGTCTCACTGTGTGTTCCAACAATACCCTGTTATGAGGAAGTATGATAAAGTCCAGGAGTATCAATTTGGAAATATTCTGTTTCCAAACAACAAATCAGTTGTACAGATCAAGAATCCACTGAAGTAAAATTATTGTATGTTAACTTTGAAAAAATTCCCATTCTATAATTTTTTTTGCTCAGCCGGAGCTCTCCCCACAATCCTCAGACCTTGTAGAAATTACACTTGTTTACACAAGGCAGCAGGTGATAAAATATACAGAATGTGTCTTACTTTTTTCCTCCTGCTGCAGGTTTGTGTTGTATTTGTTTGTTTGTTTGTTTTTTCCCCCTAGTGTGAGAAGATAATAAAGCAATAAAAAGACTATGCTTAATCTTATTGCCATATGTCTTAGTTATGTGTTCCTATCCTTAACACATAATTTATACTGATGTTCCTTTAGTAGAAAAGCACTTCCCAAAGTGGAAGATGGTTTCGTAGTTTTTCTGTTTTCTAAAAATATTTTCCCTTACATTCAAGACAACATTTGCCTGATGACTGCCATTTGTTCTGCTCCCTTTCTTGCTCCCCTCCTTTCTCCCTGTTATTGGCACCTTAGGGACTGAGAATGGTAATCTTTAATGGCAAAGTGAACTGTGGCAGGCTGTGGCTGCTGAATGTGGAGAATTTGCATGCTCTGCAAATTATCCTTTTCTTGTTTTCCCTTTGATTCCTTTCATTTGAGTTTGCTTCTTGTTACAAGCATATTGCTGCTGTCCCAGTAAACACAGCACAGACCTGAGGGATGACAGGACTGTGACCTTAGGGGAGTAACCAAGGAGGTGACTCTTCCTGTACTGTCTGAATAACTGATGGAAGGTGATGGATTTCTGAAAAAGGTAAGTCAGAACACCTTAATTATCTCCTGGTACATTTATTTATTTATTTATTTACTGTGCTTCTGCTATGGAGGAAGCCTAAGGAGACTGATATCCTAGTGAAAGTATCTTAAGATCTATCAAGCTCAATAAGTTAGGAGGAGAGATGAGATATACATGTAATGGTAAGAAAGGGTTAGTTATGAACCACGAGTGCACCCTTTGGCTTCCCTTGGGAGTGACCCAAGTCCTCAGCATGATATAGAAGGTCTTAGGACTGTATCAGAGGTAGAGCAACCCCTGAGTGAGGGGTGGGTCCAGGTCCTGTGGGACATGGAGCTACTTCATATGGTGACCACTTTTCTGGTAAGATATTTTCTGTGTGAAAAAAAAATGCAATCTAACACAGCCATGACTTCCAGGGTTGATTTTACCTCTGACCATGCTGTGATTGATTACTGCTGTACCTACCTGGGCAAAGGAGAAGTTAAAACCTCATGCACTGGAGTTTCAGCTAGCCTTGAACTGTGAGAGATTAGGAATCAATTGGATGTAATATAGAGTATTATGCAGCTAAATTTTCATACCTTTCTTTGGAAGCATCCTCATCCTCATTACTGGGCTGGATGTATTTCTGCTGTTATCCACTATAAAGCAAACCCTAAGTCCTTCTGGTGCAAGGATCCCTCCCTTGGTGGAACTGCCTCTTGCTTATCATCCTTTTCTGGGCTTTGAAAGCCTTACAACAACTGACAGTTGTGTTGGAGGAAGTATTACGGAGATCTGGAAGATCTTTTGAAGCCCCAGAAGGGAAAGTTACATTGAGTCAAGTTTCACAGAGGTGTGTTGGGATCCTATTTGGAAAGCTAGAAAAGAGCCGTATTAAGTTTGCGGGCAGCAATAGGCTGGGGGGACTTCCAGCACTGCAAAGACCGGAATTCAAGTTGACCTTGACAAAATGCAGAAATGCTCTAAAAGCATTGGTTCCACTTTAACAGAGGTAACAGCAAAGCTCTGTGCTCAGGAAAGACAACGCTCAGCTGCACAGATGCAGACTGGGGAGTGACAAATAAGGTAGAAATTCTGCAGAAGAAAAGCTGGGATGCAAAGGGATCATTCACTGAACGCTGGCCAAGCTATTGCATCTGACAACATTTGTCAAGCTGTTGCAAAAGAAGCAAACATGCTGGATTGTGTAAACAGGAGTATTGTTGGAAAAGCACTGCTTTCTCAAGCCAACATTGCTGCAGTCTCAGCTGGAGCAGCTGCTCCAATATGGGCATGGCATTCCGGGGAATGATCAGGATCCTCGCAGAAGAGATATATGAGGAAGGGTTTAAAGAAAGCAGTGGTTTAATCTAAAGAACAGAGAGTGGAGGTTAATTAATGTGCTAAGTTTATCACAGAAGTTATTATGATAAAGATATTTAAATAGCAGTAAGGAATATTTAGTGTAGATATTGATAAACAGAGCCAAAGGATCCTGAATACTTACATTGATCAGGATCCTCGCAGAAGAGATATATGAGGAAGGGTTTAAAGAAAGCAGTGGTTTAATCTAAAGAACAGAGAGTGGAGGTTAATTAATGTGCTAAGTTTATCACAGAAGTTATTATGATAAAGATATTTAAATAGCAGTAAGGAATATTTAGTGTAGATATTGATAAACAGAGCCAAAGGATCCTGAATACTTACATTTCTGAAAATAGCTAAATAATATAATGGAAGCCTAAGATACAAAATCCAACTGTTGTAGCTGGACGACTGAAAGAGTACGAAGCCTGAGAGTGGGGCTTGTAAGCAGTTAGGTACAAATTTGCTGGGAATGCCTCTATTGGATTGGGACACTAACAAAGGCCGATGTAAGACATTGTGGCAGTTCATGGAGGAGCTGTTGTAAATCCTGCCTGGAGCACAGACATGATTTCTTGGTGTCCCTGACGCTCTTATTCATCTGGAACCAGAAACCTATCATTGACTCTGCTGCCATAAGGCCATAGCAAGTGCTTGAATAAACAGTTGCATAGCAGAATACGCTTATTTAGATGCAAAACTTGCTTTGTGTTTATATTCCTACTGGCAATTTACATTTAGGATTTGTCTTGTATTTTCTGTACTATTTGTTGCATTTGGTATCCTGTTTTTTCTTCTTCATTTGCCTTCAATTTTGAGTCTTTATGAAATCCATACTGCTGATTCCTTCCAAGCTGACTACAACGATTGCTTTGTAATTTTACCTTGTAATATATTTTATGTAGTTTTATTCACTATTGTCTGCCATAATGTCCTAGATGAAATATGAACAGATTAATAAACTTAGAAGTGTATCTTCTAGGCCAACACTTTTATTACAGTTGTTGAGAATGCAATAAAACTGATTCACTGTTCATGAAAGCCTGTAAGAAAAGGGAAACCCTCTGAGTTTATTACAATACCATTCAATATATTTTATTATTAGAAGACATTCATATACAGTTAAATTTTCAGACAGTTTAAAACTTGTAGAGTGGTAGGTAAGAGGAAGTTAATTTTGCAGTCTGATTGGAGGTAGTTGGTACTATGGTCTCCAACCTGAGTTACTTACATGGAAATTTGAATTTCAATTTTGTCAATAATTGTTTAATTACATTTTTTTTGTATTAAATATGAACAAAACCAAGATTGTATAAATGTAACATGAAACAACACCTTACATTAGCTTTGGCTGTCAATCAAAGTATTAGATTTAATTTTTTTTGTTTCAGTATTGATATTACCCTTAAATAAAGCAAATTGGGAAGACAAGACATGTAGGCTATGAACCAGTTCCTAGAAAGGGAACCATCTCAAGGGTGTGAATGGCTATGCTGTATCCTCCTGCACCCCTCCAGGGAAACCTACATGGTCACAGGTCGCCCAGAGAAGCTGTGGATTCCCCCTCCCTGCAAGTGTTCAAGGTCAGCTTGGATGAAGCTTTGAGCAACCTGGTCTAGTGGAAGGTGTCCCTGCTGATGGCAGGGGGGTTGGAACTAAATGATCTTTAAGGTTCCTTCCAACCCAAACCATTCTATGATTCTATGAAGGGTGGTTTTTGTGCAGGCTGTAAGATAAAACATAGAAGCAACCAGAGCTTAAGTTTAAGTGTAAATATCATTGTAAACATACTAGCTTTTCCTGCATGAGCTGTACTGGAAGTGTTAGGCAGATGTGTAAGTGATACAGAAGTGTTGAATTCTTTTTTTTTTTTCCTGACCCATGGACATCTTTAAAATACCTGTTAAGACTTATAGAAGAAGCACAAGTTGGTGGAGCTCGCTTTCAGACCTCAGTATCCCATTCCCTTTGCTGTGGTAGCACACATCTGTCTGGTACTAGCAGGGTGTTCATATCTTGAAACCAGCTGATACCCTAGGCACAGCTACTTAGGCAAGAGAGAAAATATGCCTGGAGCAAAGCATGAGAAATTGTATCGCTAATAAAGAGGAATAAAATGATATAAAAAAGAGCCTCTTGATCTGATTCACAACAGCTGCCTACCAGGGAGACTGGATTTCCCTGGGGATTCTTCTGGCTCTCATTGATGGAAAGGAGAGACTGGTTTGAGAGATAATTTAGGTAAATGGATAGACATTTCTTTATATTTTTCTAGAGATTAATGCTTATTAAAATGCTGGATCAAGGGACAGGGATAGTAATATAAGCACATATGGAAATAATGTACTGAGAAAACTCTGTGGTTTCATATGGAGAAAAAAGATAGCAGCCAACTTTAGCTCAGTGGGCAATTAATTAAGCCAGATATCTCTCTGTATATTGTATTCTAAGTTCAGTACAAAAGCATGTACCAGCAAGATGCCATATGGTTTTTCCTTTATAGTTTGCAGTTAGATTTCAGGAATGACCATCATCACCATTGTGATCATTTAAAGATGAATGGCTTGGCTGGATGTTAATTGAGAGCCAATATGAATTATGTGCCTGTGCATGATCATTTTCCTTGGTCAGTTGTTCATGTGCAGCTTAGGTCTGTTGTTTCTTCCTTCTTGGTTTTAATTGGATCTTAGTTAGCATAATAAAAATATGAACACTTTTAATGTTAAACAACATTAAATTATATTGAGACAGTTGTAAGGAGTGAATTTGCTATTGCTTCATATTTCGCTTGTTCCATTTAAAATGGGATGCTGCAGTTTTCATGATTCCTTCCCAGACTCCATCCGCCATGTTTCCAATACACAGAGACTAAACACAGTCTAGAAGACTGTTATTACAGGATACAGGGGGAGCAAAGCCAAAAAAAAGGTGTGAATTCTTTGTGAGGAAACACAGTGTGTGGTCTCAAAATGGTAGCTCCCACCAAAGGAGTATGAGACATTTAATGGTGTATTATAGAGAAACCAAAACCTAGTGTGACCTATCCAGCTCTGCCTCAGCTCCTTCTCTAGTTTCATTCTTTTTCCACTTATTCATAATGACCTTATTCTTCTACATTTACAATAAGTAGGACTGGGATAATGCTACACAAGGTCAAATACAAGAACACTCTCAAGCACAAACCTAAACCCCAAGTCCCTCTAGATAAGCACATTTCACCCGGCAGCTGGTGGGGCAGATCTGGCTTGCAGGAGGTTCATACCTGGCCCTTTTTACCAGAGGTGATTGAAAACAAGTTATGTGAACTGCAAGCAAAACCAAGAGCCACCTTGTGCTCCCCAAGCCTAGGCAGCTGCAGGCGCAGGGTGACAAGGAGAGGGGTAGTGAGCAAAGGTGGCTGCTTGGAGCAAGACCAGCCTGGCAGGCAGTGCTTCCTGTCTGCATTGTCCCACCCTGATGCCCAGGCAGGAGAGTGACCATCTCCAACCCAGGGAAGCAGCCAGCCTCTGTGCCAGCTCACCAGCCAAAAAATACCTTTGGCAATGGGATGTGAGTCTAAGAGACATAGGGAAAGCTGTCTGTGTGGAAGAAGGAAAGCAAGAGAGGGAGAAGGAGCAAAATGGTAATCAAGCTGATGTTGGGCTGTTAGTGAAAGATCAATATATAGATCAGTATTTATTCTGTGCTAGTGGCAGCAAAACTGACTCTGCAGAATGACATTACACGACATGTTTTACAGGTTGCAAAACACATTCCTACATGTATTCAAGATGCATTTTATTAGCCTGAATGTGAATGTCTTGCTCTGTATCACATGCAGTGTACATGTAATGTAGATGACTCTGTGTGAAGGATGTCAAGGAACAGGGAATGCTACCATAAACACGCTGAGCAAGAGTCAACAAAGTCAAGCTGCAGTGGAAAAGGCAAACAACAGACTCCAATGTATAAACAGGAGTACAGCTTGGGAGACGCGTAACGCCCTTCCACTTCTCAGCTACTGGGAATGCCACAGCTGTGTTTTGTTGGGGTCTGTGACAGGAAACCGGTGGCCTGGCTGTGGGTTCCTGGGGGCCAACAACAAGCACAGCCACTACGAGAAAGTTAAATAAATTAGGGTTGCTTGAAGTCCCTGGAGATAGGGGTGTGGGATAAGATGTTTCTCTGTCAACTGTGTCTAGCTATATCAAATACTCTTGAAAAGTTGAGGAGAAAAATTTGTTTGCAGAGAGCATGAGAGTTAAGATTAGAAATAGGTGATTAAATTACAGAAAGTTTCAATTTAAACATCAGGGAGAACCTTCCTAATAGGACAAACAAACTCTGGGATAGGCTGTTGTGGAAGACAGCCTGCTTCTTCAGCAAGACAGTCTTTAAGAGCAAGTTAAACAAACAGCTACTAATAATGATTTCAGTCTGTAGGAGCCTGTCTAGGTGGTGGATATAGAATAAGTAATGTCTTGATGTCCTTTCCAGTGCTGCTTTCTTATGAGCTGATGTCTGCATGCTCTGCTGCAATGACACAGCATCGGATGGCTTTTATAAGAGACCTACTGAGATGTGCAAAACACCTTTCTGCTGATGCTAAGGTAACTGCTGAAAAACTACTTTGAATTCACTGGCGTTACAGTGAGGTTATGTGGTGTAAATGAAAATCTAGCCTGTAATTCCCTCCATAAGTCAATGCTGATTTTTAAAAGCACAGTAGGACCCCTGAGACATCAGACTTCTAATTTATAACAGGGTTCACAGCATTTGCAGAATGAAACAATCACTCTTGAAAATGCCTCACTGGAAAGTGTAGGATCAGGCACCCTATGAGAAGGGATATCAGATACAGTGATCTGAATTTCTGAGTCTTTCAGGGGTTGTCTATGCCTGATAAATGTGAGCAGGCAACCTAACTACCGCTGAGTTGCACAAACATACACTAGCTACTTTTTTCCCAGGCTGCTCCAAAGGTGAGTTTGAATCATATCATTATTATAAAGAGATTTAAGTGATGTCTTTATGACTGTGCTGGTTACAGTTCTGTTGTTAGATTACAGTGTGCAGATTCAGCTTTCCAGAGTACGAGTAAGCTACCCAGGGAGTGTTTTCATTAGTGGCTATGATTCCATGCCAAGCTTTGTCCTCCATATCATATTTCTGCTGAACTTTCCTACTTCTTCAACATTTTATTCCCCAAGAATAAAATCAAAATGCTAAAGGTTACAAAACCAGAAAAAATTATACTGAATATACCTTGGGCACATAATAACATTCACACAAAGCAAGATTGTGATAACCAAGATAAGAAGAACACTTTTGATTTTTAGTTACACTTTTCCATGAAACCAGAGCTCATATTTGCTTGTCCAAGCAGATGTTGAGCAAATGAACTATTTATCACTGAAAGCCTGTACTGAAGGCAGGCTGTTAGGCAGAAGTGCAGTACTGCACCCATTACCTTTAAAATACATCTATAGATGAAGCTGGCATGGTCCCAATGCTTCCTATTATCATATTTCTTGCTGTACTTACAGTTTTGACAGATTCTAAGTGCTGTGGATGGCTGTGCAAGGGCCTTAGGAGTCCAGGACTACACAAGACACCAAGAGCCAGTGCCCTTCTAAGGTGTGTTAGGAGTCCTCATGAACTTTCTTAGTGAGTAGCCCTGCTCTTGCTGACACTGATGTGGTAGGGAAAAAAGGTCCCTTATTTAAGTGACTAAATATCTATCACATGTAATACATTCATTAGTATGCTGGAAAGCACAGTATAATGTGTGGTTGTTTCATATTTGTCAACAAACTGCTTCTCCAGGAAAGATTGTGTTGAGGATTGAATCCTGAAGAGGTCAACTGTGCAACAGACAACTGTAGGGCATCAGTCTAAGCAGGATACACCAGCTGCCAGACATGACTGTTGACAATGACAGCTGACAGCAGTTGTCCTGATTGTTCAAAACAGAAACAACTCCTGTTTTTTGGGAGGCAAACACGATTGCAAGATGGAGATTGATGACATGGGTAATAAAACAAATAGGGATTTTCTCTTTTCCTGGTGAGAATAGTCGCTAGCTTCATAAAGGCAACTTGGAGAGAGAAAGAGCAAGGATATAGAGATGTCCTGACTTTTAAAAACCTTTAGCTCTTGAAAAATTCTTTGGCACTGCTCTGCATCTTTTCAAATACTCCATTAACATTTACAGAAGGAAGTCTCTCTTGGTTGTTCAGCAACACTGTTTACTAGAGCTGCTAGTCACCATTTCAAGTGACTGAGAGAATGACAGAGAAAGTAGCTGGTAGCACACATATTTCAAGCAGAAATAAACCAAACCCAACCTGCAGGATTATGTGGGAGCAGTGTTAACTGTAGGGAGAGATTTTTGACCTCTGGAAGTTACTAGTTTTGCATATCCACACGTGTATGGCTTGAATAGAAGCACAGCAGTTTGTTATTTTCTGTTCTACAGCTTGCAGCTGCATATAAAAACACTTTAAATTTGAAATCCTCCCAAATCTGTAAAATCCCCAGTGATGTAGGTCTTGTATCCTGGCAGGAGTGCAACTCAGCATCTCCAAATGAGTGTTGATGAGGTATGCACACTCATTAGATACTTTCTGTATTTCCATTCTTCTGGGGTGCAGATGCCCATGAAAGAAGCCACAATGCTGGTCCAGAGCAAAAACCAGAATTGCTGCCCTTGAGCCATTGTAGTTTTACCATCTGGGAAACAATTGATTGCATCCATTTTAAAAATCAACTGCTGTGTTATTAACTTTTTTAAAAATTATATTTTCTTGGTGAGAGTAGTAATCTAAACATTAGCATTGGTGCATGCCTTGCAGTACTTGGAGCACTGAGCCAGGAGTGGAATTTTCTTTGGAGGCCACCAATGAGTCTCAGCTGAGGCACCTTCTCAAAGTGCGGATGTAATGCTCAGCTGCCAGCTGCTCATACTTTGATTTTTTAGGCCATCTTCAAGTACTTATGTTGAATTTTTCTGAGAGAAATGGAGATGAATTTCAGTTCTTGGTTTCTGAAAATCCCAGAGTCCCAGAGAGCTGTAAGTGATCTGCTCCTTTGAAAATGAGCTCACTGCTGTCTGGTGACCTAACTACAATTACAAGAGCTTACTGGTAGGTTCACACTGGAAAAAGCCTTGCCAATAGTCAAAATGAAAAAATCTGCACGTACAGAATTGGCATAACTTGGGTAATGCCTAGTGAGTGAGCCTGGCAGGCTGAGAACCAGGTGGCAAAAGCTTTTTTTAATCCTCTCTCTCCTGATGCCAACAAACTGCCTGGTGTAACTCTAGTTCTACTCCTGAACATGCTGTATTGGATTTTATCTGGTTTTATTAGTGTAGTCAGTTTTTGTGCAAGTCTTTCCATATATGAAGTTAAGCAGAGAAAATAAAGGAGGTAGAAAGATCAAATGACTAAGCTGTTAGATTTTTTTCCTTTTATTACTTACAGCAGAGCATACAAATCTCCTGTATCATCATGTTTTATAAAGGAGGCTGATGCTCAAGCAGAAGAGATTCATATATAATTTATGTTTGAAAATCACATTTATTTAGCTTACTTGGGAAATGACACTGTTTTAGAGAAAATACACATTCAGCCACAGTGCGTTTTCACTGGATCCTATGCCCAAACTGTCCTGTTACAGAATTCCAGAGCCACAGGGACTTACTGAGTTTCCTTTCAAGCTTCTGGATGATCTACAAATATTTCAATAAGTCTTGTGTAGACTCCTAATACCAAATTATATCATTTAATTAGAGTAAAAATATGCAGTTCAAAGATTTTTTAAACAGGATTTTCTTTTAAATGTAATTATAGAAATGTGTTGGGTTTGTGTGTGCATGTGTGGGGCCATTTTTGGTAGTGGAGAAACAGGCCACCCTGTGAGAAGTTTTGTAAAAGCTCTCCTGGCTCCAAGGTGTATGGTCCCAGCCCAGGCTGAGGCAATTAGCAATAGAGAAACACCTCTGTGAATCCATATTTGTGAGAGGAAGGACTGTCTTGAAAAAAAGAAGGTGGAGAGAACCTGGAGAAGATGCTGTTGACCTGAACAAAAGAGAACCATTGACCTAAACAAAGAGAGAGCTTCGTTGCTAGGAGGAAGGAGGAGGAGTGGGAGGACAGAGAACCTCAGAAACCCAATTCAACTGCATGGAGTAGGAGAAGACAAAGGAGGTCCCCCTCAGCCCATGGAGGTTCAACAGCAGAGCAGGGACCCACGTGTAGGCCATTGAGGACTCCACG
>NW_010332580.1:4574-6797 GCF_000700745.2 Antrostomus carolinensis | reverse complement strand
CAGGCTGCCGAGCCCTTCTGCTCCTACGCCGAGGATGCCCAGCGCCGCTGCAAGCGCCCCAGCTGCGGCCGGTGCAGCGGGGCCCATGCAGGGCTGGCCCACCCCCCCGCCGCCATGGCCGACTCCCCCTTCCGTCTGCCCCGCACCTGGTGGCAGGCGGCCCAGAACGCCTCGAGAGAGACCATCCAGCTGGACCTGGAAGCCGCCTTCTACTTCACTCACTTGATTTTGGTCTTCAAGTCGCCCAGGCCGGCCGCCATGGTGCTGGAGCGCTCCCAGGACTTTGGCGAGACGTGGAAGCCTTACAAATACTTTGCTGCTAACTGCACGGCCACCTTTGGGCAGGAGGATGATGTGAGACAGAGAGGAGCCGTTTGCACTTCCAGATATTCAAGTCCCTTCCCCTGCACCGGAGGAGAGGTAGGTCTGCCTGGGTCGGGAAGAGAAAGCCCTCACTCCAGCCCCCTTTCCCTCTGCAATTTCTGCTCCAGCATGTACGCTTCTTGTTGTACTGCGCCGGCATCCCTTGTCATTGGATTTATTTCACAAGGTGGATTAACACGATTCATTCCTAGGTGATGTAGGCGCTGCCCTGCCTGTCACTTTGCTGAGCTCATAATCCCCCTCTTTTCCAAAAACTTATCTCCCCTCACCCAGTGAACCCCCCCTGCACAACTGCAAATGAGGTGGACGCTGACAGTTCCCGAAGGGAACATCGCTTTTGACAGTCTTCTCCAGATCTTGCAGTCGTGTGGCTTCAGGGTGATGCAAATCAGTCTGACTTTAATCAAAATGCAACTATGATAAAATTAACGGTCACCAGATTCACTTTTAATAGTGACCACCTCCACCAAGAAGTAAGCATGTAACCAATCAAAATAGCTACTGAAGTATGGTTCCCGTAAACCAGATTAGCCAGGTAATTAAGAAACTTATACCTCGTCTCTTTTTTTTTTTCTGTGCACACTTAATGTGAAAAGAGCTTGAAAAAATTAAGAAAAAGGCCACATTTGCTAAGAGGAAAAATATATGGGAAGAAAATCAGATTATTTTAAGTGTCAGAAACAGCAGATAATAAATCATGCATTCGGAGGTGCTGCCAATAATACTCTTCCCTTTGGTGCCTAAGCCTGTCCTGCGGTGCTGGAGAACCTCCCCTGGCAGCCGTGGGGCTGCCCTCAGGGGTCCCCAGTGACCAGCTCTGGACTTTAAAGGCTGCTCCCTCTAGTGGCCTAATTTAATGAGTTTGTCTGAAAGTTTAATCGAATTTAAAATTGCCCTCTGACCTAACACAGAGAAAGGAGCAAATTTCATTAATGGATTAGGCTATATTGTTTTAAATTCTGCTGTTAACCTGTTTTGAGGTGAAAGCCTGATTCTTGGAGACCAGCATTCATGTCTGAGAAAAATCACCTGTTAAGACCCCTTTGCAGTCATTCTGGGCCACCTCTAGCCATGCTCTGGCTAGGAAGCCACTCTCTGCAGAAATACCAAGAGCTGTTTGTTCACCAAAGTGCATCTCTTAGCTGTGTCTTGGGAGGCAGCTAATGTCCTGCTCTAGGAGAAGCTGCTCTCTGTTCTCGTCAGCTCAGAAACAAGGATCTCCAGACCTGCCAGACAGACCCAGGATGGTTATTTTGTTAGCCCAGCAAAGGGTTTAAGTCAGATGGCTGGTGAGAGAAACTGCTGTCTTCCTCTCTTCTCCTGCCTCCCTTTGCTTGTGCCCCCATAAAGCTGCCTGAACTTCCTTTCACAGTGAAATATATAAAGAGGCTTATGAAAAAGATGGAGAAAGACTTTTCACCAGAACCTGTTCCGACACGACACGAGGCAGTGGTTTTAAACTGACATTGATTTAGACTGTGTATAAGGAAGATGTTTTTTATGATGCAGTTAGTGAGACACTGGAACAGGTTTGCTCAGAGAACCTGTGGGTGCCCCATTCCTCAGGTGTTCAAGGTCAGGTTGGATGGAGCTTTGAGCAACCTGATCTACTGGAAGATGTCCCTGGCCATGGCAGGTCTAGATGATCTTTAAAAGTCCCTTCCAACTCAAACCATTCTGAGGTTCTGAATTAGGGGTAACTACAAAGTGGGACCTACAAAAAAAAATATGGATGTATCCTGCTGGGAATTTTCTTAGGAAGAAATTCTTCACTGTGAGGGTGGTCAGACCCTGGAACAGATTGCCCAAAGAAGTTGTGGATGCCCCCTCCCTGGAAGT
>NW_010332580.1:2474-4525 GCF_000700745.2 Antrostomus carolinensis | reverse complement strand
CATGGCAGGGGGGTTGGAACTAGATGGATCTTTAAGGTCCCTTCCAACACAAACCATTCTATGATTCCAGGCCCTCAGCACTTCTGCCAGGCTCTGTGTCTCACCCTCATAAGGCGATGCCAGCCTGTGATACAGGGCAGGGACTGAAATCTATAGCTCTCAGGCCAGCCAGTGGGACATATCTGGGGTACTCTGACTTACACGCTCCTTTTTCCTTTTTCCTAGGGATCATTCTCAGGGATGAGAAACCCAGGGCATCTTTGGGGCAGTGTTTCCCTCGTTTGTGCTGGGTCCTGTGTAGCTAGCACTCCAGTGTGGCTTTCACTGTGGTCATCCCATTGATCTTCCTCCATGCCAGGACAGGGGCTGTGCCTGGCCAGAACTTGTGCAAATCTTGACCTTGGGCCGGCTCCTCTACAGATTGGTGCAATGCATGGGGACAGTAGGATCAAGGTCTTGTGTGTGGAAACCAGTGCCTATCTCAAGAAGGAAGGGAATTTGGTGGTGTTTGATGCATCTGTGGTAGCATGCTGCAAAAAGAGGCTGTTTACCGAGCTTGCTCCTGTGGGATCTCTTCTTTTGGCATCGCTTTAGTCTGTGTTATTGCAAAGAAGCTATAAAAGTCAAGATCATTTGATTATTTCAAGTTTTAAACAAATGTTGAGTCGAAGGGGCTGGAGCTCATAAGATTTTATTTATATGGCACACTTCAGCTCCCTGCACTCAAACACCACTTTCTACCTGCAAAGTAGTAACAGCAGCTTTCTGGTGACCAGATGGCAAGCCTGCATGCTTAGCAAATATCACATTTAATTTATTACAGTGTGCTACATTCCAGCAATTACTTGTAACTGCCAATAGCAACATGTATCTAACCTAACGAAACATCAGAGTTTTGTGTTCTGTTTGGAGTTATGTTGTGCTTCACTCCCACTTCCGGTAGCACCTAATTTCAGACATATGGAAACAGTAATTTCACTTGAAATAGTGGTTTCAAATACTCAGTCATCTGAAATGCCCAGGTCTGAAGGGTATTATTTAATTGCAGCTCAGTTGCCGCAGTTTTCTTTAAAGGACAAGCATAAATTCTGCCAGTGCTACTGGGTTTTTTTGTTAAATTTTTAGAGATCTTTTTAACTGCGATGCAACAACTGTAACTCGTGATCCAAACTGCGTATCACACCAGCTATATGCCACTGTCTCCCACTTCAAACATTTCAATGCCATACGTACATTTCTAGGCACAGAGTCAGGGCTAACAGGGTTTTGCAGGACAGTGGAGTCGCTGCACGCTGCTGGCAGCTTGGTCACCGCCACCCATCCCCATGGATGAGCAACCCGCAAAGCTCAGGGGAGGCCTCTGGAGGTGGCAGCTCACCCCAAACGGCACCAGAGCTCGGCACAGACTTGTGGCTGTTTGGACTTGTGGTTTCTGGCTTTAGCCCTCTGCAAAGAGCAGGCGTTGCTGGTCTGCCTGCATGTCTGCAGATCAATACAGTGCCTGCGAGCCTTGTTTTCAGGCTGCAGCATGCAGAAGCTTGTAGCACACAGGGGCTTGCAGTCTCTTTTTAATAAGTCACCTGTGTTAATTTGGAGCAAAGGTGTTTCTGCTTCAGCCTTTATTGAAAAGAAAGATCAGGCATTTTGCATTTCTTCTGCCCTTATAATCATGTGTCATTCCTTAGATGCCTAGTTCAGCTGTTAGGACAAAAATCCTCCCTCATCATCACAACCTGCTGTGATGTTGATCTTGAGGAGATTTATGATAGCACAGAAAGCAAGCTGCCAAGCCTCTGAGTTCGCTTCAAAGATCCAGAGCTCAGAGCTGGTGGAGAAATGAGAGATGCTGAAATGGCTCTGGGAGACACCTTTCATCTTCCTTCTGTAGTAGAGTGGCTCTAGACTTCCCTTTGTGGTGGTGAGACCAGGGTGGTGAAGAGCACTGGGAGAATGGTCTGTACCCGAAGGTGTTGCTGTGCTGTGGTCACCCAAGTGGGTGCCACCCGCAGCACTGGGAGCCAGAAGAGGTAACATCACATGCCATATGTGGC
>NW_010332580.1:0-2447 GCF_000700745.2 Antrostomus carolinensis | reverse complement strand
AGGAACTTGGCAGGTATATACCGTTCTTTGCTACCTGTCCCTGAAGCTGCAAAACCACCAGGCATGGTTATCCTTTGCTTTGGATGCTTCTGAATCCTCCACCATGAAGCAGGCATGAGCTGGAGGATCAACAGCTCAATGGTGGCGTTAGGAAGGAAAGGGCAGATCTGGACAGAACTGTAGAGGAAAGAGATTTAGGGCTGCATGGCACAGTGGTGATGCCAGGAACACTGCACTGATTCCCTGGGTTTGATCTTAAAGGCTTTCTTGGTGGAAGCAAGCATGACTTCACAGGTTGGCACATGCTCAGAGACTTTGCTGAGCTGAGCCCCACACTGGAGCAGGCTCACTGTGGTTTGGCCTTGTGCAAAGAAGAACCACCCTTTCAGCAGCCAAAAAAATCAGTGACTCCTCTGCAAGGGTCCGGGATCCAAAAAAACCATCTGAGCCCCTTCTTGGTAGGGAACAGAAGAAGAGAGGCAGATGGTGGGCGCCCACCTCCTGCCCTGTCATCCCCAGACACTCAGTACCTCCTGTTCAGAAACCCACTCACAGGCTGGCACTGCTTTCCGGAGCTCTCACCCTTCAAGGCCTAGGGCCAGGCTGTCCCCAGTCATGGAGCCCACCCAGTATGGGTGAAAGAGAAGTGGGAAGGAGGAGGAAACCTCACTACAACCAACCTGTGTTTCTAGAAAGCTTCAGGTATCTGCCAGTTTGAGGGGTTGGGCTTGCAACATCATGAAGGGGAGGAGGATCTCTTCCTGTCAAGGAATAACTTTGGATCTGCTGCATGCAGAGATTTTCCCCATGCTTAATTTAGTGAATTAATTGTTTCACAGCAGTGGTTCATTTAGCATAGGCAGAAACCTCTCAACACTGGCCTCATATTAGTAGTGTTTTAAGAGAAAGGTTAGGGCCAAGTTTTAGCCTAGATCGTACAAACGTGCTACAAATCCAACTGTTTCCACTGTTTTCCAGGGTGGAACCCTTCAGCCACATTATTGCAAGGGAAATCAGAACTGGATTCACCAGCCAAACATAATCTGATCTAAGTAAACAAGATGCAGAAATAAACTCTTTCAGCATCATGCTCAGACAGGTTGCCAATTTAATTAGTATGCATAAGAGGCTAGTTCCCTTCCATAGTTCAGACCATATTAATATTTCTTCCTTTGCAGCCTAATGTGATTGCTGTTAAGGGCCCATCGACCAGGGACCCTTAGCAGATGTTAATTCTTTAACTGTGAGCAAGAGTGACTGTCCACTCTGCAATGCAATTATCTCATTCACTTTGCATTCCCATCGGTGGTCAATTCAGATTAGCTCGCCTGAGTGTCCCCATTTAGACAAGCTCCAGGATAAAAGGACTTACTGAAGCAGAGTCTCCTTGACAAGATTTTAGTAAATTGGTAACTTATTTGAGTGTTCCTCTATTCAGAATACTGCTAATGAATCACTTGGAGACCTCAGCTATTGTTGCTCTTTGCTATTAATAGGAGAGGCATATTTGCAGCTTGACTATATTCCAGCAACAAATTCTAACATGCTTTTAACTTTAGAAACAGCACATACAGCTGTTTTACTGTGGGGTTGTGGTGGGTTGACCCTGGCTGGGTGACAGATGCCCACCAAAGCCCACTCTATCACTCCCCCTCCTCAACTGGACAAGGGGGAGAAAAATATAACGAAGGGCTCATGGGTTGAGATAAGGACAGAGAGAGATCACTCACCAGTTACTGACATGGGTAAAACAGACTCCCATCCCTGAGCCAAAGGCAACAGTTTTCACATGAAGCACAGGATCCCCTATCCTCTTGCCACCAGGTAAGAGGAGGGGACCTAAAAGACAGCAGGGAATGGAAACAGGTCCCTTCTTGGGTAGGCTGGGCAGGCAGATAAATCTCCTGCCAGCCTCCCTTGCCCCCCCAGTTACCGCTGCACACACATATGGGGCTTTGGAAATTGAGAGCCAGGATAGTGAGGATGGAAAGGCAGGTCTACCTGAGAAGACATCCAGGGTGAGTCAGTCACCCCCACAGCTCAGGACTAGTTCAACCAACAAAAAAAGGAAGGCAACTGTGGTAGGTGATTCCCTCCTGAGGGGAACTGAGGGCCCCATATGTCAACCAGATCACTCCCACAGGGAAGTCTGCTGCCTCCCTGGGGCCTGGGTCAGGGATATCAGCAAGAACCTCCCTGGCCTGGTGCAGCCCTCAGGCTACTCCCCGCTTTTGGTCATCC
Source organism: Antrostomus carolinensis (assembly GCF_000700745.2). NCBI lineage: Eukaryota > Metazoa > Chordata > Aves > Caprimulgiformes > Caprimulgidae > Antrostomus > Antrostomus carolinensis. The sequence continues at coordinate 206 of NW_010332580.1, read as the reverse complement.
AAGCTGGTAGTGACGAGATTACAGAGAAAAGTCCACAAGCGATGAAGAAGGGCTTCAGGTCATTAGGGAGACTGGCTGCAGGATGGGGAGCACAGGCAGTGTTCTCCTCAGTCCCTTCAGTGGCAGGAGGTTTACTGATGGGAACAGGGAGACACACCTGATGAACACACGGCTAAGAGGCTGGTGCCACAGGCAGAGTTTTGGTT
>NW_010332579.1:1359-1601 GCF_000700745.2 Antrostomus carolinensis | reverse complement strand
TTAAATTTTATTTTTATGTCTGCCTTTATCCATTTCCCTGTACCTATTTTTTAATTTCTCCCTTTAGCTGAGGAAGAGTCTACCGAGACACGCCCGCCTGAGGGAGCCGATGCAGGGTAACGGTCCGATGAGGGCGGCCACCTCAGGCCGAGCACCCGGAGCAAGGAAGGATCCATCCCAGCCATCTCCGGAGCTCACCATCGGCACACGGCACCGGGAGCCACGGCAACTTGCAAGACCCT
>NW_010332579.1:0-897 GCF_000700745.2 Antrostomus carolinensis | reverse complement strand
TATGCCCCATCCAGGCCAACTTTGGATTCAGATAAGGTTTTGTGGTAAGCCAGTACAGCAGCAAGGAGGGGCATGGGGTTAGCAGCTTTTTGCAAACACACCCTCAGTTTTGGTTTTGTTGATGTTTTAGGTACTACAAGCAACAAGGAGTCCAGTATGTGTCTTTGGAATGAGCAGGTGAGCAGCATGCCCCAGCCCTTCTGGGAAGGGGGTTGTTGTGGAAGAGGCTGGCATCGATCGGTGACACACTTACTGCTGGCCGTGCTTCTTTGTTGGTTTTTGTTTGTTTGTTTGTTTGTTTGTTTGTTTTTCAGCTGCTGAAGAGGAACCTGGCTATTGCAGGAAAATTCCAGTTAGCCCACGCATTCTTTTGTCGAAGATGGATTCGGGCCCTCTGAAAGCTAAGTTGAAGAACTAGGGGGGTGGGCACGGGCGGTCTAGGAGGAGGGGACAAGGTTTCATGAGGAATTGCAGCGAGGGGGATTTAAATTTAGGGTAGGGGAGAGGGCTACCCAGGATCAGTCTGCTTTGGGCAGGTAAAGGCAACGGGTGACTTTTCAGTTGAGATTAGGGTGTGACGGGCAGGGCAGCTCTAGCCTGGGTCTGTGGTGTTGTGTAGTTTGTGTAGTCTCATCTTTGAGCATTAGGCTTTCCTCAGGAGTTCCCACATCTGGAGGGCCATCCCTCGGATCTCAAACGCTCATATTTGCTAGCGCGGCAGCGATCGGTCGCCTCTTTTGTCACATAACAAGCTTACGGCATGGATCGGTATCATGTCACGGAAACTCGCAGTCGGTCATCTTTTGCGACGTCATTCCACGTCGGCAGCTCAGCTCTCTATCTATCTGTTTTCAAGGGCTGAGACGTCTTCCCCGCGTCATTACTTTCTTAGGTCTT
>NW_010332578.1:1401-14503 GCF_000700745.2 Antrostomus carolinensis | reverse complement strand
CAGGAAGGAAGGCTGGCATGGAGGTGGCCGTGGGTAGGGGTAGTGGGTGTCTTCTGTAGGACCTGCTCCCGCGTGTCTGTCCCTCAGGCGCTCAGATCGGCCCGTATCGACGGACTTTGGTCATCTCGAAGGAATAAGCCTTTGACCTCTTTTGATTCGTACAGCCTGCCAAGTTTTTGAGGAGAGACATTTAGCAATTGCTGCGTAGGCAGCTTATGGCAGGACGTTTGTGGCCTTCCTGAGACTCTTTCTGTGTGGATCTTTTACCAAAGGTCCGTGGCTCCTGTTTGAGAAACCTCATGGCAAAATGTGGGCGTGAAAACCGCCTGTTTTCATATCCCTGATATGGATTAGGAGCACATGCCATATAGGAATGCATATGTTCATGTCAGCTGTCAGTATTACATAAGTGGAGTGCTTCGGTGCATAAATTTAGAGGGAGCACATAATAGTAAAAAAATCTTAAGGTGGCTCCCGCTGTAAAATGGATTGTGGCCACTTGGGGCCTTGCACAAACCGATTCTAACAATTTCCTTCTCATTTGCATTTACTTGGCTCCTTTAGGGATGGGATTTGAAACTTCCCTCTTAATTCCGGTAATTCTGTGTGCACTTGAGTGTAGTTAAGCAGCAGTTAGTCTTCAAGTAAACCTTTTCTCCAGTTTTCTGTGTTGGATGTCCATCCTTCCACCCCCCAAGCTGCCTTCTGCTGGACACTTTAATGGGGATTTTATTTAAATATTTGTCCACTACAGAGCCTTAGTGTAGTCTACCTTCTACCCACTGGGGAAGGAAAAAAAAAAGGCAATAATAAGTAAACCCCTCAATTCACCTATAACTGAGTGTGTTGGGGGAACTCTTCACCTCAAAAGTAGAATAACTGAAACCTGAGTGTGTTTCATAATTTAAGTAGGTTGAAAATAGAGGAAAATGGCTTTGGAGATGGGTAAGAAGAGAAGAAATTCAGACATGTAAATGAAACAGTAATCAGTTTTAATTTTATCTGGATCTTTCAGATGTTTTTATTTGTCTTTTACTACATTAGTATTTTAATTTCTTATTAATGTGTCATAAATGAATAAGATTTTTGCGAGGCCTAGATCACAACTGACTCAAAGTGTGTACCAGTCACTTACTTTTTTTGGCAGTTTGACACTGTTTGCATGGTATTTGTATTTTAAAAACAAATTTCTGTAAACAAACATTGGTGCAAGTGCCTCTTGTGTTTCGGGTGTCTATTGTGGGGAGTTTTTTTTAACTACCAGCCTGTCACAAATATTTTGAAAGTATCAGAAAACCTCTTTTTCAGAACAGGCTTGCCATTTACATGTTCTAAAAGTTTCCTTCTTAATGCCTCCAGCTGGTATAGAGGCAACCAGTGTTTTTCTGTGTAAATTTACACAATCATGATTTTTTTTTTAGTGCTATTTTTATTTCTAAACTGCTTTTCTTGCTGTCACCACTTACTATGGAAGCTTTTTCTTGACCTGTGTTAGTTCATTCTCCAGAATATACTGAAATAGATACGTAAGCTTATTCCGATTTTCAAAAACACCTGCCAAAGAGGAGTAAACAAATAATGGTTGGTTTTGTTTAATTCTACAGCTGTGCTTTACTTTCCCTTTTTTTTTTTTTTCAGTTGTGCATGTACCTGTTTGAACACAGAATTCCTGCATATAACATCCAGCAACAGAAGCTGGTGGGTTTTGTCTTTGGCAAATCATCTGAATTTTAAAACATCCGCATACTTGCATGCTCATAGGGTTCAAAAATTGTGGCTTGGCTCAGAGTACTACAGAGTTATGTGTTAATCTATCAGAGTTGTTGCTAAAACTTCAAAAAGTGTCTAACAGTGATCTGTAAGGAGATTTGTGAGAGAAGTTTTTAGACTGATAAACATGCTGGACTTTCATGTAGTCACTTATCTACAATATAGTGTGAAAAACTAAATCCAGGTTTTGCCAGAGAGAACATTTGAAGATTAAGGTCTCTCTCCGACAGACAGCTCTCTGAGGAAATAATTCTGTTTAGTCACTTGAGAGTTTATTTAAAACAGCCTTTAATGACATGTTTGAAGCTATTGAGTGAAGATGAGTTGGCCTATTTAATCTTGATTTGTGTTTCGTAACAGTGTTAGAGTGTTGGGATGAGAAACCTCTCTCTGCTTCCCAAAACCAACATAACATGGAGGGGAGCTGAAGAAACAGGATTATTGGAGGACATGGTTCTTTCTAGTCCTATCATATTTGATCAAACTGCAGTAGTTGGCTTGCATCTACAAATACCAGTGTAATGCTTTTGTCTTTTCTGTGTTTTTTGTTGATTTATATTATTTTTTAGTGGCAGATGCGGCATTCAAAGCAATCTCATTGTCCTGAGTGGGATGACAGGAAGAGCTGGGATGAAAGAAAGCACAGCAGCAGCCGTAAACGCAGGAAGAGGTCCCACAGCAGTGGACAAGAAAGCAAGCACTATAAACCAAATCACGTTTCAGAAAGGTATCAGCCTCTGAATTGAGTAGCACTGATGTTTCTTATCTTGTCTAAAGCAAGTAGATTTTCAGGATGAGAGTTTGAGTGCCCAAAGTGGGCAGTTCCTTACGGTTTGGCTCGCTTAAGACAAGCTTAAGAGGTAGTTTGTTTTGTTAACACAGAAACTGAACCATTAAATAGAAATTCTTTAATAAGAAGAAGTAAATGTTACTAGTTTGTTTTGCTGTTGTCAGTTAAATGTTGGTACTGAATATATTCAATATTAAATTTCAAGTATGCCTTTTAATGTGAACAAAAGGAAGAGTAGGTTTGTTTAATCATTTAATACAATGGTAAGTATGAGTTTCTCTTAGTAATTTGAAAGTGGTTTGCTTTTTCTCCCACGCTGCTTTCACTGGAAAGATCTGTTTTTCTTCTTGAGAAGATCCCATGGAATTATTTTAAGAGTTCATATTCCTTCTGATAAAATGCTGGAAAGGGTAGGTGTACAGCAATATGGGGGCTCTTTGCCTCAGCAGCTTTTATAAACGTTTTTTCTTCTGTGCAGAAGTTCCTTGATCCAGATATTCTCTGGGGGTTTCAATGTTTAATGCAGAGCACTAAGAACAGTACTACTTCTCCGAGTGTCTAGGTCTTATTTTTCTTTTTTAACACTTTGAAAGCATAGAAAGGGATTGTTGCTGTATTGAGAGTGTTTTATCCTGTGACTTTGGAGATTGTCATTGAGTTGCTCACTATATTTTAGGAAATGTTTCTCCTTTTTGAGCGAGTTTATTTACTGTGCAAACTGTGGACAGGTTATATATTGTTCATGTGGATGGCTGCTATGTCTTTGAGACTGACCATGTTGTTAGATTCCTAATAAAGTAACATCAAAAGCCTGACTTTTTGGGGAGGGAATCAATTAGAAAACATTCTTGGTGTAAAGACAGATACTGTGTAACTCTGTAACTCAGCTGAAGTCACTTGTCTTGTTGGAACCTCGAGTTTTTGAAGTGGAGAACATTCACTTAAAATATATTTTCAGTCATTATTTGGACGATAGAGCCATAGATGAAAGAGACCATCATGAACGGAGATATGTTGAGGAATACAGAAATGACTTCTGTGAAGTGTATGACCACAGGCATTATCACAGAGACTATGAAAAGAGTCACCATCATCACTATAGCAAATCCTCTGGTCGGAGCAGGAAAAGTAGTCATAAAAAGAAGCATAAGAGACATCATTGCTCCAGTCACCAATCACATTCGGTATGAGTAATTTTTAACTTTATTATTAATGAACTAGTGGTAATAGACTTCGTTAAGTGAGTGCTAGAACTTCAGTTCATGGTCTCAGTACTGTAAGAAATACTATATTATTAAAAAAAGGAGTTGTAGGTGAGTCCATTTGTGAGCATTTGAATATGTTTGTACTTGAGACTTTGGGTTCAAGAGTGTTGGGTGGGGGGTGAGATGATCATCAGTGCTAGTTATGCAACGGGAACGTACGTGGCTGGTAGTTAAGGTCACTGGTGTTAGTCTGAAAAATGTTATCTCAAAACTGAACGCAGGTAACTATCCTGTTTCAAAGTACAGTTGTCACTTTTTAGTGTTAAACCGTAGTGAACTGTGTTTTTTCAGGTAGACCGAGTTGCCATACATCCTATTACTAAAAGTAATTGAAGTGACATGCCTTTTTAATGTAAACTTAATTGGAACTATGAAACATGCGTGTCTGGTAGATTGATAAGAACAAGCTCTACAGTTCTACACCTGATGCCAGAAAACTTTGATAAGCCAGGTGCCTGGCTAATGACAGCTAATGTCTAACTGAAGATAGGATAAATTCTCTGCTTGCCTTCTTTGAAGGCACGCTCTCTGAATTTGTCAGTATTGGCGTGGTGCCCACTGATACATCTTCAGCTCCAGGTGTTTTATGTCACGTTTCTGCAATAGAAAACAGCAAGTCGTATTAGATGATACAATGCAAATTAAATTCAGAATATTTCTTCTCTCTCTAAATGTGAGGGAAGTAAAATTAGCTGCTATTTTGTTATGTTTAGATTATATAAAGTGTATGTTTTAAAAATAGAGACATTTCACCTGACTGTAAGCTTAGATATGTAAATAAATACTGTGTTTTGTTATTTGCTAGCAAAGTGTTAGAAATAGCGATGTTACATTCTTAATCTGTCTTCAGTTAAGCCACTGTTTGAGAGACAAAATTGTGTTGTTTTTTTCTGTTGCCTTATCACTTTAAGTATTTATCTGAAAATCTGTTCCTTGCCATGTTTTTCTTCTGTAACATAAACTGTGCCCTGTGAATTTCTGGGGACTGAATTTGAAATTGCTCCTGCCAACTGTTCGTGGCCTGGTGTGTAACTGAATGCCTGAATATCTCCCCGCTGAATGAATTGCCTATTCTGCCCTGAATTCACTCTGATATATTGATTGGCTGGACGATCTTGGTGCCGTTTCCAGAAGAGTCAACGAAGGAAAAGATCCAGGAGTGTAGAGGATGATGAGGAGGGTCACCTGATCTGTGAAAGTGGAGACGTTCTAAGAGCAAGATGTATAGAACATTTTTCAACACTTTTTAAAAACTTTTCAGCAAAAAATCTGTTTAGAATAGTATGTCAGAGGAGGGGGGCTAAAGAAATCTTCATTGCTCTTTTTGTTCTGTTTTTTTTGTGCTTTTTTGTTTTTTTGCATATCTTCTTTTCTGTAGAATTTAAATACTGTGTTCAAAAAGTTCCAATTAGTAAATGAACTTGAGTCTTGAGATTAGAACAAGGGATAGTTTTTTGGCTAACTTGTTTTCATGACACCTGTCCAATAAAATAATGCATACAGATGCTGAGATTTAAAGTAATTACGCTTTTGTAATGGCACATTTTAAAAACTACATTAATAATATTCATTCCTGTTTAAGTAATTTTATAGTTCTAACTTGTGTTTGTTCTTTTTAGATGAAATTGTTGCAACTTTAGGAGAAGGAGCTTTTGGAAAAGTAGTGGAGTGCATAGATCATGATATGTAAGTGTTGGTTATCTTTGTAAGCGAATCTCCTGACAAAAGACACTACTTGGCTCAGAAGTTAAAGCTCAGGGACATTCTGTTTAAAAGAAAGTCACAGTTCAGATAAAGAGTTGCAGTATATTTAAGAAATTACACTGGTTTTGAGAGCTACCTTGTAAGCTTATTTTCTAGTTTAAAATTTTTAAGGATTTTATGGTGATGGCACATCTGTGCCTGTTTTATAGCATTGGAAGAGAAACAGTATTCTGGGTTTCTTCTGTTTCTCTGTGAAATGCCCTTGGATAGTGCTGTCTATAACTATACCTTTTTTATACAAGCTGTGTAACCACGTGGTGTAAACTACTAAGTCAACGTCATCTGCCCTTAAAGAGGGAGGACTATATTTTGCTTCATTATGTTTTTCACTTGGTTCTACAAGTGCTGTTGCCATAACCAGCGAATGTGAGGGTATGGAAAGAGTACAGAATTGATTTGGGAGACTGACTTTAAAAGATGATGCAGTGAGATGCTGAGAAAGTAGTTTTGGTTCTTAGTGAAAGCAATTGCTTGGAATTGGTCAAGCTGTAAATTTCTTGCCTCAGTCTCCATAATCAGAATTATCCTTTGAAGTTTTTCTGAACTCACAGTACTTCAATATCCAATCCTTTTTTGATGGGATGGTTACTGCTGTGTGGTGGAGGAGAAGAAAGTTACTGTATTTCTACTCCTTCTGTATGTGCTAGGAGTTCTAAACAGTAAAACTCAATTATTTTAACCATGTGGTTTATATCTGCAGTTCTGTGAGGTGGTTCTAGTATTTTTCCTCTGCCTTTGGCTTGTTTCTTCTATCATTTCACAAGTTAAGTCTGTCCAGGGGCTTGAGATTGTATTGTGAGGGCAGACAGTATTCTGAACTCATTAGAATCTAAATAGCTCTACAGAGGCAATTAAAAATTGTCCAAGAGTGAATGAGGTAGAATGAATTACGTGTATCTGTGTGTTCCATTTAAATAATAGTCTTACAGTTAAAATGTTATTGACCTGAGTGCAGATCAGTTTTCACTATTACAAAATATTGAGAATCTAAACTTGAGAAGTTCCTCAGTTCCCCTGATCCCAGATGAGCTCTGGAAAAAAGCCAGAACAACTTGTGCAAGTTGCTGGATAAAACAACCAATTTTTGCAGTACTTTCTTCAAATTAGAACTTTGCTAAAATTTATTTCATCACCTTGCAGGTAGATTCTTGATGTTTATTCTACCCTAGACGGGAGAATAAGACTGAGAAGTAGTTAATGTAGCATATTCTATGAGTATTTGACAAAGGAAAGATCAATATTACATTTCTTTATAAACACAGCTCTGGTTAATTGCAGTGTTCTTAAGTCAGAGTCCCCTAATCCAACTCCTAATTCTCTATGACCTTTAATCTTCCTGTGTTTCTTTTATTAAAATTGACCTGCTTTGGGGTTTGTAGGTGTTTTAACAATAATTGATTCAGTTTGTGGTGCTTTACTTTCTTTTAAAGGAGAGGAATGCATGTAGCAGTTAAAATTGTGAAAAATGTTGGTAGATACCGGGAAGCAGCCCGTTCAGAAATACAGGTGTTGGAACACTTAAACACCATGGATCCAAGCAGCACTTTGTAAGTATAAAATGAGAATAGTCAGCGTACTAAGGGTTTGCAGAAGATAATTATTCAATAAATAGAGTTTTCATTTGCTTATTTGTTGTTTTTCTTTTGTTTTTTCTTTCTGAAGCCGCTGTGTCCAGATGCTGGAGTGGTTTGATCATCATGGCCACGTTTGCATTGTATTTGAGCTACTGGGACTTAGTACTTATGATTTTATTAAGGAAAACAGCTTTCTGCCATTTCATATTAATGACATTAGAAATATGGCTTATCAAATTTGCCAGTCTATAAACTGTAAGTAAATCTAAATTCTCTTATAAAATGTATTCTTTTTTTTTTTTTCCCACTATAAGAAATCAGTGTATTAATTATGTAATACTGTTCTTTTCTTCCTTGTAGTTTTACACCACAATAAGCTAACTCATACAGATTTAAAGCCTGAAAATATCTTGTTTGTGGAGTCTGATTACATAGTGAAGTACAATGCCAAAATGGTAAGTTTATTCTTTGTTTCTCCCAACTTGAATTGGGCTACATCTGAACTTTTCTTTAACAAACAACAACAAAAAAGTATGTGTAGAAAGGTCAAGTGATAGAGTTATGTTTCCTAGAAATTTGTTTGGTGCTTTTTGGGGTGTACTGATTTTCTGCTAAGTGTATAACTTTGCTCTGATTTAAACTCAACTGTTTCATCTAGTTAAGTTGTTTGCTGTTTAATGAAGCTCTGGCATTCATAGGGAGCTTTGAATGGCTTTGAATTCAGCCAGGTTTTTTCCTTCCTATTTCTTAAGCCATTTGAATTCCTGTCTTTAAAGCATCCCTGTGTTTGAGAGGAACGTCAGATCTTGCTTTCTAGCCGATCACTCTGGAGTCTGAAGTGCCTGTCAGTTTTGCAATCCTTTGCTTAATAGCTAAGGTTAATTTTCTGTTTGTCATCAACATGTGATATTGATCATTGGGCAGTGTTAGAACGGGCATGGGCCCTCTCTGGGACTATTCCTTACCTGTGTCTTCCTTCTAAGTCTAAAAAAACTGCTAAGGCACAACGTTAGGGTAAGAACTTGTCTGCACAAATCACTTCCTGCACTGGCAGAAATAGAAGTTTCTTTTTATGTTGCTGCTCTTTTTTCGAAGTATAAAAACTTCTTAGAGGCAGAAGAGCAGGTAAAGACGTCACTGTCTCTGGTTCATGCATAAGGCTTGATTTTATGGTTTATAGCTAAAATTATATAAATGAGGGTATGCACCAATGGACAGAAAAAACCAAGACAGAGAGAGCAACTAACTGAAGTGAACTTAAAGGTTAACAAAAGAGGAAAGGAGTTCTGTTACTGTGGGAAAGGTCTCTACTCAGCTGTTCTGAGTATTCATATTACATCATTTGGTTACGAGCGCCTCTTTCTTAGAACTTGATCTGAATAGCAATTTCTGTATTTGGAAGGAGTGTTTTGTTACATAGGTTTAATTTTTAGCATTTTCTGTTAACTGGTATTTTAAAGATAAATGAGGTGATATGATGAATACCTTTTGCCTAAGTGTGCTTTTAAAGAATACTAACAAATAGCATTTTGATTTTCTTGCAGAAGCGAGATGAACGGACTTTAAAAAACACAGACATCAAAGTGGTTGATTTTGGAAGTGCAACTTTTGATGATGAACATCACAGCACATTAGTGTCTACAAGACATTATAGAGCACCTGAGGTTATTTTAGGTCAGTAAAGACTTAAACCTTCTGACAGTTAATTACAGTTCATTCAGATGTCTTTACTTCATAAACTGGAGTAGTTGCTCATGGTTCTAATAATTCTGTCATCTCTCTCAGATGATGGTGGTAGAATTCTTGGGAGTAAAAAGTAAAAGAAATACTCTAAAAAAAGAGATCCAAACATGTTCCTTTCCCAATTATCTCCCCAAGGTTTGGGGAGAGGTGTGGAGGGGGAAGATGGGTATCAGTAAATTAAATGCATGGAAACTGGGCGTATGCTTTGTGGATTACAGGTTTTGAGAATATATTAAAAAGTAAAACATGAACTTTGCTTGTTTTGCAGCACTGGGATGGTCGCAGCCTTGTGATGTTTGGAGTATTGGTTGCATTCTAATTGAGTATTACCTGGGATTTACCGTGTTTCAGGTATGTATATAAAGTTAAACTGAACGGTTTTGTTAGAGACTACTGACTTTCACTTTTTTAGTGACAGGTTTTAGTGACAGGTTTTAGTGACATTTTAACTTAATTGGTACTGTAAAAGGCATCACCTCACAGACTCTGTAGATGAGATTGTGAAGACAACCTGCATATATGAAAAAGTGATGTCTTGGATATCTCCTTCAGACTATTTAAGATGATCTCTTCTGGCTTTTTGGATGCTGAAGCCTGTCTAGAGTCTGAAGATACTGCTGGAATTCAGAGTAAAGAAAACATACCAGTACAGAACTTGGTTTATGAACTCTGTTGTTCAGGGGCCACCTTAACTGTGGAAAGTGCTATATATGAAGCTGCATAGCATGATCAATTTTTAATAATTTAAGGTGATAATGTGTAAAGATGCCGTGACACTACTCGGGCAAACATCTTGTTTGTAGATGAGTTGTGTTACCAAGTGGCTGAGAGCAGAAAAATGTGATAAAAAGTGCGTTTATTGTTTTTTCCACACAGACACATGACAGTAAAGAACACTTGGCAATGATGGAGAGAATACTGGGGCCTCTGCCAACTCACATGATCAAGAAATCTAGGTAAGTTCACTAGAGAAGAAGTTGACTGATATTTCTATAAGAGAAATTTTGAAGTTTCCATTGTTACCTGTGAGCTTTTGAAGATCAACAGAGACTTCCAGGCTTCTTGTTACCTATTAAGTCTGTTGCAAGAAATGGTGTCAGATTTAGGTGAATTAAATAGTTGACAAACAGTTGTCTTTTCTGGTTTTAGTCTGAGTTGCCAGCTTTTTGGAACAGTGTCTTAAATCTTTAAAGCTAAGTTTGGTATAGTCACCAGAGCAATATTAGACACCCATTTTTCTATAAACTGTGAGAATAAAGAACCTGTTGTCATGGTTCTTAAATGGAGAAGACTTATATGGAGAGGAAAAAGAGGCTAATACAGCTGCCGGCCTCTTCCACTGTCCCTTTGTACCCCTCAGACACGTGCTTTAGTGATCTTCTCTTCCTCAAAGATAACTACGTGCAGCAGGAGTTTCCCATTTGCACTGCAAGGAGAAGCAGCCAGCACAGGGTTCTCCCCTAACCCCTGTGTGTTCAAAACCCACAGCACATGAGATTTTTGGTCCGTTCTCTTTCTGAAATACATTGTCTTCTTGCCAGCCAATCTAGATAATCCTGCAACTCATGTTGTAGTAGAATTCCAGCAATTCTGGGTTGGGTAGTGTATTTAGTTTATTACAGTTGATTCATAATACATTTTGAAAAATGAGGAAAAAAAAAAGCTTAGAAAGCTGCAATTGTAATAGATTCAGGTAGTATTTAAAAAATAAAATGCTACTTGCTTGGCAGTGTTAGTGTGATGCTGAGGTGTGGATTTGTCAGGACTTTGTTTGCACTGGTAGTCTCATGTGTTTGCAGTACACTTCTAAAAGATATTTGGGAATATCTGATTTTGTTAAATAGTTGCTCACCACTTAAACTCTGCAGATTTTATAAGAAATGGTTTTTTAAAAGTTGGTAGATTGACAAGCTGTCTTTTATTTGTTACTAGCAGATGAGACTGAGTTGTTCCCTTGGGATACCTGAAATTATCCATCAGTAATGGAAAATGTTTTCAGTGGCTTCTTTGTTGATTGGAATAGTGAAGGGCTTGTTTTCTAAATATCATGGCAATGGTGATATAAAAGCAAGAGGCCTCTGTGAATGAGTATTGGCTAAAAGAGATGTTAGATGTCCCGTATGCAGGGGGGTGTGCAGGAACACTTGATAGTGTTTGAAAAGCTTTTGCCCACTTTATGTGCTGACACTATCCTAAAATTCTTTTCTTGGTAATGCAGAAAGCATTATTTTCACCACGACCAACTGGACTGGGATGAACACAGCTCTGCAGGCCGCTACGTCAGGAGACGCTGTAAGCCTTTAAAGGTAGGAGACCTTTATTATTATTGTTATTATTTTGTTAGATTTGCAGTTTAGATCTCTCTAAAATACTTCTCTATTTTTCTTTTTTTTTTTCCTTTTTCTTTTTATTTTTCAGGAATTCATGCATTGCCAAGACAAAGATCATCAAAGCCTGTTTGACCTTGTTCGCAGGATGCTGGAATATGATCCAGCTAAAAGAATTACTCTTGATGAAGCCTTGCAGCATCCTTTTTTTGAACCATTAAATAAATAAAAACAAAAATTCAAAGATCTTTTTTTTTTTTGCTTCTCCTGGGAGATTTCCTAGACTGTGTCAGTCAACAGAGGTTGCATGAAGCTTTTGTAACCTTTAAATTATTTTGTACAGTTAAGTCTGTAAATATTTACATATGTTTTGTATAACTGTTATGTTTACCTTGTTGAACTGTTGTAGTCTTATGGGTATCAAAAGTGAAAAATAAAAGTAATTTTCATTTTTGAAAATCGTTTTCTCTCTGAAAATGTACCCCTCTCCTTTTGTGGATGAGGCTCATTAAGCATCTGACTTGAGGTGAGGAGTCTGAGCTAGCTGCACCAGTTCTGGAAACGTTAAATGTTTTTAACTAGCTTTGATTAGTCGTAAATAAAAGATTTGAAGGGCTGAGCGTACCTCATCCTGCTGTGTAATGCTTTGTGGTAGCGTTCTGAAACAGTGTGTGTTCAAAGTCGCTCTCTTGTGGGTCTCCTTTTTCCCCAGATTTTCTGTTTAAACTGGCTGCCTAATTAATTAGTCTCTGGAAACTTGTCTGCTGCTTTCAATTTTAAATATTTCTAGGTAAATTTTTGTTGTTAAGGTCTGAAAAGTAACATTTCATATTATCAATATTGTTTCATTGAAGATCAGCATTTTTATGATAAAGTTTTTAGGAGGATTGTGCTGCCCCTGGGGAACAATGCAGAGAAACACTGCGCTGCCGCGTGGTTCTGGCGTGTTTAAACCCTTCTCTTGCAATAGTAACAAGCCTGCAAATAACATGTGTCTGTGGAGCTTGATGTCTAATTATTGATCAATTAAGTAACCTTGGTAACTGATAAACACTATCATCAGGCTGTGATACAGGAAGGAGGAGGACAGGTTCTCCGTTGCGACTCCCAAATTCGGGTGCTGAGCTGAGAAGAAGATTGAACTGTTTTTCAATCCTCATTGGTGCACTTTGGTTGGTTTTGCTCTTCCGTATTTGAGTTTTGACGTTTTCTTGATCTTTTTTGACGCTCTTTTAATCCGTTTGATGCACTATGGGTGCCTTGCTGAGCAGGAGGAAGGGAAGCTTCCTCGCTGGAGTTCACTCAGGCTGGCTGTCACTGCACATGCAACAAGCAAGTGTTGGCCATTTATTTTGGTCCTGGCTTTACCATGCCAGCCTGTCCTAAGGAAGGAAACAGTAAATTGTTTCAGCTCCACAGGAGCTAAAGTTCAGGTTTTGTGTTTGCCAAGTTAAGTCCTTATGCACAGCAAGATTTTTAAACCCAAGTCCTTGCTCCACTGCTGTGGAGGAGGCTTAATTTGCAAGAGGCTCCAGACGTGCATATCTCTGACTCAGGGGCCGAGTGTGGCTGGGACCAGGCTTTGAGAGCTTATCTTCTGTAACCAGTGCCACCTCCTGTGCCTGATTCTCTCTCGTAATAGAACCCCCCTTCCTGGGATGTTGATGTTCACATCATTGTTTCTTCTCTGCATGACAGGAATCAGTAATGGTTGGTACCATCCAGGTCAGCTGGGTCGGACTGAGGAGGGTGGGAGTGAATTCCTTCCCTTCCTTCTTCCCACAGTCCTTTCTGTCCCCCACTTTCAGGGAAAGCACTTGGCTGAGTGTATCAGCTGAGCAGCGCAAATCAAAGGCAGATGGGGGGGGG
>NW_010332578.1:373-1364 GCF_000700745.2 Antrostomus carolinensis | reverse complement strand
GGGGGGGTGGATTTTATATGCTGCTATAACTATAAAACTGTAACTATAAAACAGTTCTATCACAATTAGGAAGATTGTGTGCTCTCGGTGAAGGAGTACTTCTGGCCTTTGTTACTGGAGCTGCTGGGCTGCTGCGCTCTGGGCTGCCCTCAGTGGCTTTGTCTTTACTAGAGAAGAGACTTTTAGACACACACCCCATTGTTTTATTAATATGTGAATATCATCGGGGTCGTGTAATCTTTGTGAGTTTGGATCAAGCTCATGCTACCTGCCCATAGCTGTTGGTAAATAATTATCAGATCCATTCCCATCTTTGCGCTTCAGGATTGTAGCTGTTGTACATTAAAAATAAAGTCTGTAAAATACAATCAGTGAAGGTTTCAGCCAGGCAGACCAAGAGTATTTATTTACCTCTACATTTTACTGACAATAAAACTATCTTTTAAATGAACAGAGTAGGCTTTTTCTCCAAAGTGCAGGAGTTCTAGATGAGATCTAGAAGATCTAGATCTATGAGACCTAGAACTTCAGAGGTTGGGAAGGGTGGAGCTTGGGGGTGAAACTCCCTAGGGCAGGGGTTCGGGGTTCTGGGGCAGAGGGCTGAGCAGCAGTGCTCAGCTGCCTTGTTACAATTTGGAGTATCTCGGTTGTAAGGGGAGCTCAGGCCCTGTGGACACATTGTAGGACAAGGTGCTTGGCAGCCTGGAAGCTCCTCCAGAGTGGTGGCACTGTGTGCATGTGATTGATAGAGCTCCTAAGCAAAGTCTGAGCTGGCTCCCAGGAAGGAGAGCGGGAGAAGAAGGTAAGGAGGAGGTTGCTCATGAAAACCTGGAATTTTCTTCTTTGTATCTTAGGCGTGTAAAGAAGAGCAGGAAAGAGCTGATGATGGTAAATGACACAGATTTACCTGGCTGACTGATCTGGAAATAACAGCTACAGAAAAGCACTGTGTGTATCCACCACGGCATCCCAGCTGTCGGTGTGCCCATGT
>NW_010332578.1:0-316 GCF_000700745.2 Antrostomus carolinensis | reverse complement strand
CCAAGTCTGTCCTAGGCTTCGCCCAGCTCCTCTAGCAGAATTACCCCGGGAAAGGCCGGGTCTGTGCCCGGGAGGCAGCGGGTACGTGTGGATTTCTATAGCACGTGCTCAAATAGGCCGGCATTAAGTTATCCGAGGGTGTTTTATAGGCGATTTGGGAGCTGACGTGATGCGATCTGTAACAGCGGGAGAAGGCGCGGGTGTCCGGCACAGTCCGGGGGTATTTACCGCTTACACACGAGCGCGGTTTCTCTCGTTCAGGCACAATCGGTACGTTACGAGGCTCGGGGGGAGGCCGCGGGGGTCTCTGCCCTAA
>NW_010332577.1:0-276 GCF_000700745.2 Antrostomus carolinensis | reverse complement strand
TAACATGGTGGGTTCCAGAAAAGTGGATAGGCCCCTGGTTGGAAGACAAACGAGAGTACAAAATTATTATTATTATTTTTTTAAAAAAAGGGCAAAACAAAAAAAAAAGAAAAAAGAAAAAAACCCCAAACAACAACAACCCAACTACATTATTATTATTATTGTTATTATTATTATTGTTATTATTAAGAATTTTTTATGCTTCAGAAATAGTTCTATTCTAGGGTAATGTAAAGAATGAAAATTCTGAACCAAGTCTCATTTTAAAAACTGAAG
>NW_010332576.1:72642-73473 GCF_000700745.2 Antrostomus carolinensis | reverse complement strand
AGAGCTGACCTTGTGAGATTTTTGGTATTTGCTGCCTTCTGAGTGGAAAAATGGAGAGAGAGTCCAGTGCTCTGGACACTGGAAGTAAGAGGACCCCCAAAGCCTGGAAATCTGTGGGGTTTTCAGGGAGGGTTATTCTTGGTTTGTTTTGGGTTTGGTTTCCCCTGGTAGCTGCCAATGCAGTTCCTGTACAAAACAAACTGTTTGCATATTTAATTGAGCAGGCAAGGCCATCCCCTTCCTAACTCATGTTGGTTCTTCTAAGATGCCTGTATTTTAGCATCTCACTTTGTTCCAGAAGCTCCTCAGCTTCACAGACTTTGGAAATTCCCAAATGCCTGTTTCTGCCTGATCTGCATCGGGTAAGAAAATGCATAAGTAATTGAATACATAATAGCCGAAGTATCCAAGTTGTTCTCATTCAGTAAAGTACTTTGAGACCAGGATGTTATGCTATTTCCAAGTTTGGCATTTCTTGTTGGAGAAGCAAGAGTTACTTCTGTGAAATAAGTTTAAATAAAGCCTCCACATTTTTTGAGTGGCTTCAAGTCTGTGTATATTAGCGAAAATATCCAACTCCAGGGAATACCGAAGTTTTGAACTGTTAGCATGTAAAGTTGGAGGCAGGGAGGGAAGAGTGAGGTGTGGGCATTCAATGGAAAACAGGTGTTAGGGTGGCTTTTTCTTTTTGGCATTCATCACTGAAGACACTAACATTTGATCCAACCAACAGCTGCTACATCATAAAAGACGCTTGTGTAGATGGTACATATAACTGCTCCCCAGGCCCTACAAAAACATTAAAAAGTCTTAAATATCAGAAGATATTTA
>NW_010332576.1:70779-72568 GCF_000700745.2 Antrostomus carolinensis | reverse complement strand
AGGCTATCACTGTCTATAGTACTTGAATAATTTCTATGTCTTTCTTCATGTATCTTATGTGTCCTTGTGATTAAATGACTTCTTGGTGGTGTTTAGCCTGGAGAAGAGAAGGCTCCAGGGAGATCTTATAGCAGCCTTCCAGTACCTGAAGGGACCCTACAAGAAAGCTGGGGAGGGACTTTGGACAAGGGCAGATAATGATAGAACAAGGGGTAATGGCTTTAAAGTGGAAGAGGGAAGATTTAGATGAGATATTAGGAAGAAACTCTTTACTGTGAGGGTGGTGAGACACTGGAACAGGTTGCCCAGAGAAGCTGTGGATGCCCCAACCCTGGAAGTGTTCAAGGCCAGGTTGGTTGAGGCTTTGAGCTACCTGGTCTAGTGGAAGGTGTCCCTGCTGATGGCAGGGGGGGTGGAACTGGATGATCTTTAAGGTCCCTTCCAACCCAAACCATTCTATGATTCTTCTGTAGAGTTAACCCATGGCCCAGAGTTCTCCTTCAGTTCTACCTTTGTACAGCTGAGTTTGACCTCAAATTACTGCTGAGATTTCAGATGTGATTCACCTCCTTTCCTTTGTACAATGCAGAAGAAAAGATGTTAAACAACAACACTGCAACCAATGGAAATGATAGCATGAGTCAAATACCAAGTGTGTTAAATGTTCTATCCAGGGAGATTACAGTAGGTTTAATGAGCATATGGGGAGGAACGTCTGCCCTGTTTTGGGTGACCTTTCTTCTCATTTTGTAGAGAGACAGAGGGTATTTTCATCCCACAGAGCTCATAGAGCTCCCTGAGGTAGGAGCCTGTGCATCACTTCATTCTCTCCCTGTACTAACAGGGTGAGGATGTAGGAGTTGGTACCATGGTGGATTCTCCTACATGTTCTTCCAGCAGCTTGCTGTGCCCCAGAGAACTAAAATTTGTACCCGTGGTGCTTTCTTCCTTCGTTTCTGAGTCATTAATTTACAAAATGCAGAACTTCCCTAAGAAAACACACAGCAACGGCAGTCCTTGTGCTGCGACAGCCGTATCTGCCCATCCACGATGGCAAAGTCTGACCTTGGAGCAAAGCACCAAAGTGGGATCTTTCTTCATTTCTTCTCTGTGCCCTGGCATTTCTCCCTGATGACCCTGGCTAAATTGCATCCTATCCGTGCCCCCGTTACCAGTCTATAAAATGGAGACACTGCTGTGTTTCTTCCACCTGTTCATTTTTATCTTGCTCTCTGATACCAGAGCAGAAGATGTAAGAGAGAGGAGCTTTCATCTGATGTCCTTGGCGAGTACTTAGACAAGAGGCCAAGATCTTAACTGGGATTTGTAGGTAAACTGCAAGGAGTGACAATTTGGCCAAAATTATGCTTTAACTTGTGAGTTATAATAGTACTGTCATCAAAGATGCTGTGGGGGGTAAAAAAACCTTAAATTTTTTATGAAAGATATCAAACAGTCACAATGAAGAGGGCATGTTTTATTTGGGGTGTTAATTGTATATTGGATGCACGCTGGACTGTTTTGGTGGCAGGCACTTATCACTGAATACACAGATATTTCTTTCCACCTTACCTAAGGAGGAATGAGAAATTCAGAAGTAGCAAATTTAGAATAGTGAAAAATGCAGCTTTTAAAAATAATCATGGGAGAAAACAACAAGCATGTTTGCTCATGTTCTTTATCTCAGTCAGCTAATCTTGCAGAATGTCAGCTTGTATAGAAATAGAATTTTACATATGAACTTGTTACATCACTTCCTAAAAAAAGAGTATTTAGCTTGTACTTAAAT
>NW_010332576.1:28126-70753 GCF_000700745.2 Antrostomus carolinensis | reverse complement strand
CTGCTGCAAATTTATGATCCTTGTTAGGTAGCTAAGCTCTGTGTGAAGTTTTAAAACTGCAATATGTTTATTTGCTGCTCACTGTGTGAAAGATAAAATACTTACAAAATAATCAGTTTGAAATCTTGATTTTATTTTAATATCTTGAATTTTAAAAAATATAAAATTGTTTTCGACCATTTTGATCTTTACTAGTGACAGGGCACAGTTCTAAAAAAAGCAATATATGCTAAAAGTATGTGATAAAGAGAAAATAAAACCTGTAGAATCCATCAAATTAGTCATAGCAAAAACAAATTCAAAATTTAAACCCTATATTTCATCCAAATACACCTTTTTTTTATTTTGCTGTACACTAACAAAGCTGAGAAACAATCCAGTTTAAGACCAGTGAAGTATCTTGTGTCTCACAAGGATATTTCAATACGCAATAATAATTCTTCCAAGTCAACTTGGACATAGTGCCCCCGTGTAATTTCAGGAAGAGCAGAGGCAACAATGTGTCTTTGGAGGTACCATTTTTCAGCTGAAATGTGAAATCAATGTCCTGACCACTTGGGGTCATTAAAAAATCCCATGGCACTCTTCTGCAACAGCAGAGGCATTGAATCCCAAGCCTTGGTGAAATTCCAGCCAAGTAATTATATTCCTCCTGATACAACCTTCCTTTTAAAGCTAATTTAATGTTCCTCTTCAGCTGCTCTCCCCTGCTTTAAGTAGAAAATCATTTCCCTTTGTAAACTTTTCTTTAGTTCTGCTTTATACTTACAATTAGTAGCCGTCTTTCCTCTTGCCACATCACCGATGCATGACTGTGCAGTAGCAGTGAGCATATGTGCAAGCATGGACCCCTACAATTTAAAAAACTGTTTATTGATGGACTGGTTAAGAGCCATTGAAATTAATGGGACGTATCCCTTTGAGTTGGTGGTCACAGGAGCTGACAATGCAGAAGCTGAGAGGTATTCATCAACGATATGCTTTGGACCCCTCTTCTACCCTGCTTTCCTTCTGCTGCTGACTGTAGTGTAGAGAGTTGGTGGTACAGTGTCTGCTCCATGTCTGCCTGTAGGCAGAGCCAGGAAAGACTGGTCAAAAGCATCAGGTGCTTTATTTGTCCTGGCAAGTCAGATTTTCCCATGGGGCAAAACAAAGAACAACTTCACAGTTACGCAATATTCGGAAATATTTCAAGGTAGATGGTGGGTTGGCCCTGGCTGGATGGCAGGTGTCCACCAAAGCCCACTCTATTACTCTTCCTTCTCAGCTGGACCGGGGAGAGAAAATACAACAAAAGGCTCATGGGTCAAGATAAGGACAGGGAGAGATCATTCACCAGTTACTGTCATGGGCTCAACTTGGGGAAATTAGTTTAATTTATTGCCAGTTATATCAGAGTAGGGTAATGAGAAATAAAACCAAATCATAAAACACTTTCCCCCCACCCCTCCCTTCTTCCCAGGTTTACCTTTAATAACAATTTCTCTGCCTCCTCCCATGATCAGCACAGGGGGACAGGGAATGGGGGTTTCACTCTGTTCATCACATGTTTTTTTCTGTTGCTCCTTCCTCCTCAGGGGGAGGACTCCTCACACTCTTCCTCTGCTCCAACATAGGGTCCCTCCCATAGTAGACAGTCCTCCATGAACTTTTCGAGCATGAGTCCTTCCCATGGACATCAATTCTTCACAAACTGCTCCAGTGTGGGTCTATTCCATGGTGTGCAGTCCCTTGGGGACAGACTGCTCCAGCGTGAGTCCCCCACAAGGTCACAAGTCCTGCCAGCAAACCTGCTCCAGTCTGGGCTCCTGCTTCCATGGGGCCACAGGTCCTGACATGAACCTGCTCCAGCATGGGCTTCCCATGGAGTCACAGCCTCCTTCAGGCACCCACCTGCTCCAGTGTGGTGTCCCACAGGCTACAGGTGGACATCTGCTCCACCATGGACCTGCGTGGGCTGCAGGGGGACAGCCTGCCTCACCATGGTCTTCACCACAAGTTACAGGGTAATCTCTGCTCTGGTGCCTGGAGCACCTCCTCCCCCTCCTTCTTCACTGACCTTGGTGTCTGCAGAATTGTTTCTCTCACATTTTCTCACTTCTCTCTCTGTCTGCAATTGCACAGGGGTTGGTTTTTTTTCCTTCCCCTTCTTAATTATAACAGAGGTGCTACCACTGTTGCTGTTGGGCTCAGCCTTGGCCAGCAGTGGGTCCATCTTGGAGCCACCTGGCATTGGCTCTGTTGGATATGGGGGAAGCTTCTGGCGTCTTCTCACTGTAGCCCTCCTGCTACCAAAACCTTGCCACGCAAACCCATTACAAGGTAGAATATCATAGTTGTCAACATCGTTGCAATTTGTTACACACACTTTATCAGCACACTTGGTATATCCAGTTATGCCCACTGTGGATATTCCTGGAAAAATACATAACTTCTCAAGTGATCTTCTCAAATACCTCATTTCTCTTCAACTTGTACTTATTTCTGTTCACAGATATGTCACTTCTGGTGTGATTAATGCTTGTGCCAGCTGTAGGACTCTATTTAGTAAGGGGTTGAAAGTTTCCCCCAAACCAGAAATATCAGCTTAACCTTTGGGGTTTTCTTGTGCTTCATGGAAAATGAGCATAAGTGATAGAACTAACCACTGCTACACTTCCTAAGGTATCAAGTGGGTTATGGTCTCTTTTCCTGGAGAAGACAGGACCTTCTAACCCTCCTGACTGAAACAATGACTGCTGGCTCTGGTACCTAAAAGCATGACCTTGGGCTTTGGACACTTTTCTTCACAAGTTGGAAGACTCATATTCTGCATCTTGGGGGTTTTCTGCTTGAATTTGTGCTGCTTTCTTAATAGCATATCATGCAGATCCCTTCTTCAGCTTCATCCTTTTTCTGTCCTTATCCTCATGTGCCTCGTGCACCGTAGGCGGGCTTCATCCTCTCTCCAAAGTGTGAGATGGAAAAAGGAAGAATGGTGACACGATTGGAGGAATGTGTTGCTGCCTTTCTTTTTGCATCTTCCCCAGCACCCCGACAGATTGCTTAGCTTGAATCCGTATGCTTTCTTTTTGACAACAAAAATTGTTCTTGATTGAGACCTAGGGCTTTCCAAATCACTAAGGGTCATGATCCTGCAGAAGAAAAAATTGTTTCTAAGCATAGTCTTGACTCACATGGTTTGAACTCAGTACTTGCCAAGTTTCCTGGCATGTATCTAGCAGAATATACACAAGATTACCTCAGTTGCCCTTTAAACCCCTGCCCTGTCTCTTGTGACTCAATTTACATCTCTGCAGAAGCACAGCGTAGAGCATTAAGTTGGACAAATATGTTGCACAGCGAAACCTCAGAGCTATGTTGTGCTAAGCCTCACACGTAGGTGGGTAACAACAACTGCCAGTCAGCCTCTGAGAGCAGAGCACCATATGATTTCTGAGTGAACAAAACATTTAATAAAAACACAACACTTTCCAAATATTCTGAAGAGTTTTCCTGAGCAACTTTCTTTAAACAAAACTAATAGGCAGTAAAATATGTTTGCTGATCTTTATGCAGATCTTCCCA
Organism: Antrostomus carolinensis; assembly: GCF_000700745.2. Lineage (NCBI taxonomy): Eukaryota > Metazoa > Chordata > Aves > Caprimulgiformes > Caprimulgidae > Antrostomus > Antrostomus carolinensis. The sequence continues at coordinate 67,186 of NW_010332576.1, read as the reverse complement.
CTTCCATTTCACTATAAGGTTTTGACTAAAATATTTATAGTTTTCTGCTTTGGTACACATCCTACTCTGATCCTATGGGAAGGATTTCTCAGCCTGTAGAGAGAAATGACAAAATGTATGTGTGGTGCTTGATTCTCCCACACTGGCTTTTTGGGTTTTGAAAGTAGCTACGTAGCCTGCTCTGAAAGGTGCAGAGCCTCTTCAATAGGTCAAAGCTCCTCACAGGTCTGGTGATCCGAGGGCTGGAGCACCTCTCCTATGAGGACAGGCTGAGAGAGTTGGGGCTGTTCAGCCTGGAAAAGAGAAGGCTCCAGGGAGATCTTATAGCGGCCTCCCAGTACCTGAAGGGGCTACAGGAAGACTGGGAAGGGACTTTTGACAAGGGCAGGAAGTGATAGAACAAGGGGAAATGGCTTCAAACTGGAAGAGGGGAGATTGAGATGAGATATTAGGAAGAAGTTCTTCACTGTGAGGTTGGTGAGACACTGGAACAGGTTGCCCAAGGAAGTTGTGGATGCTCCTCCCTGGAAGTGTTGAAGGCCAGGCTGGATGAGGCTTTGAGCAACCTGGTCTAGTGGAAGGGGTCCCTGCTGATGGCAGGGGGGTTGGAACTGGATGATCTTTAAGGTCCCTTCCAACCCCTAACATTCTATGATGCTGTGAACAATTTGTAAACCTGAAGTTTGATTTTTTTGGAAGACTGCATGTGACAGGGTAGCATTTTGGGGTGCAGACCTCTTACCCAGCACCCTCTTGGCTTCAAGAGCACTTTCATCTGCCATATGTACGGACCCCACTGCCCCAAATCCATCTTGTGCAGCTGAACACAAAATGCTAGGAAATTGTAAATTGCGTTCCTGGAAATGCTGCGACTGCGTTTTGTAATGTCACCCTCCACCTAACAGCTTTTACAGGGTCTTTAGCTTTGTCCTCCTCTGTCCTTAGCATTGTTGTGGATTAGCTTATCCCATTTGCATTGGCACTGATTTCAGTGGAATTTGGGGCAGCCCTGACGAAGCATTTAGGTTTTCATCCTCACTCTTTTTCAAGGTCATCCTTTCATATCGTAGGCAGGACGTGAAAATACATGGTCTTATATTCATTTTCCCTCTGAGTATTATCCTTCCTTTTACCCAAGGAAAAATAAAATTCTATATGTTTATTCTATGTGTCATTTGGGAGTACTAGGGATCTGAAAATGGGTAGTATAAGTCTAGCTTCAGTTCCTTGAAATACTGCAGAATGAGTGTCCATTATCTTTAAATAAACTTTAAGGGTTTTCTTGATGAGTAATTTGTTCCATAAGATTTTCTTTTTTAAACTCCCATGAAATATATTTATAGAGCAGTGTTTAAATTCCTGCTATTTATAGGACACTTACAGTGGACATTAACTATCTTCAGCAGTTCGTGTACCATTTATTTCCCGTGATGTTACAGGGATAATTGTTTTTGTTTTCTAGGAAAATAATTTTTTTATTTTAATAATATAAAGGAGTTTAGATTTTCTTATATATACATATATATAGTCTGTTTACTGAGTTTGAGAAACAGTGATATCTTTGGATAGTGGTGAAGTAATCAGACTTCTCTTTTACTTGTGAGTTTCAGTTTTATTTGAGTTTGATTTGTATTTTAAAAATCATTACCATACATACTTTCATTTAAAATTGGAATTTGATCTGACCAAATGTGAAACTGGCAACACAATTAATTACATTAAAAATGTATATGCTAAAGGCCTGCAGCATCTTTGTTTAAGACTCTGATCACATTCAGATTTTTTACCACTGTATCGACTTTTTAATAATTGTTTTCATAAGGCCAGCATGTCTTGTAGAGAGGGTTATTTAACAAAAATGAAAATCTTTAGAAATTTAGATGCACCAATCACTCACTGCTCTGCTCAGAAGCTGACAGTGTGTTTCCAGTTCAGCAACATCCTCTTTTAAACATATCTGCTTCTGCTTCTTGAGGCTTTCTGCAATACCCACCTGCAATTTGCCTGGTTGTCTCTTTAACCTGCTATTTTATAAAATGTGCTCCCATACCCTAGAGCAATAAGGTTTGTGCTATTCTGTTATTACAGTGATAATAGGTAGGTAAAGGCTAGGGAGTCCCTTTAGAAGAAGAAACAAAGAAACGCCCAGCCTGACTTTTTCCATTCAGGTTCTTTCCCCGAAAAAGCATTTCAATGAAAGATGATGGTGTCTGTAATTAGTGGTGGAAGGGAAAAATTTCTTGACTGTTGGGAGCATTTAGTGATTCAGTTCATTAATAGATTACAAAAAATATTATATTAATTCTTTGAGCCATATAAGTCATGAGGGGGACTTGGAAAATAAGGTGGTATGATACCAACATTCAGGAGAGTTTAATGAAAATATCTAAAACGTACAACTGTATTAAATTACCCCATAGAAACTGAGTCAGTATTGCTCCACTCTAATTTCATTTTCTTATCTCTTTCCATTCTCTTCCTTTTGCTCCTGGCTCTCACCTTTGATGTCATTTATATCACGGATTTTGTTTATCACAGGCACTTGTGAAATGCGTACCTGTCTGCCTTTGCTGGTGTGGGAACTGGCTCTTCTGAGAGGGCTTTAATATCTGCTGGTGTGTTGCTGAATGGTGTGTGCAAGAAAAGAATGTGAGCTGCCTTTTTATTTTTTGCTTATTCCTCTTTGCAACCACTGAACACAGTTCTCCTCTGTGCCTTTTGAAGCAAAACACTGGGAGGTTTAAGGCAACCTTCTGTGACCAGCAAACTGCACAGCTTGAAGATAGAGACTCAATGAAAATGCAAAGCCATGCATGTTTAGAGGGACCATTTTATCTTCTCTGACACTGTAATGGAGTCTACAATTACCAGTGTAACCATTAAGGAAAAAGCCTGGGTGTCACTGTGGGGTGTTCAATAAAAAAAAATTAATAATTAAAAAACCAAGACCCTTGTAGCTGCTCATAGTTCATATAGTGCCAAAAAGCATGAGGGATCTAGAACTAAAGCAGAGTTCTGAATTATTGTGCTTTTACTATAATAACTCTGTAGTTGCCCTGTCAAAAAAAGTTACTTCAGAACATGGTAAAGCACTAGAAGAGTCTTCAAAAATATCTTTCTTTTTCTCTTTTTTTTTTTTTTTCTTTGGATTCCTAAAGAAATTAGGCTTGGGGGTTTAATCTCTATTTATAAGGTTTATACCCTTACAACAAAAATGTGTAGGCTTGGTTCCATACTTAAAGATCACTAGGCCCATTGTTTTGGGAATTGTTAAGGCAGGGAAGAATTTGAGTCCTGTCTTAATTACCACCCACCCACCAAAAAAAAGAAAAAGTTAGATTTGTTTTTTCTCCCTGTACATAGCTGTACATAAAAGTGGGTGGAAGGATTTTCTGTTCTTTAGCTGGAAACAAGGAGAAGAGAGTATTCTGTTGAGAATTGTCCCATACCACACATTCAAAGCTACAGGTGTGAAATTTTGCTATTTGGATCTCAGATGAAGCAAATAGGGTCTGAACTAACCAGCTATCTTGACTGTAGCAAACCTAAACATAGGACAGAGATTTCATAACTGGACGAGCAAAGTGTGAAATGAGATGAACCTCTGGTCAAGTGTAGGAGAAGGAACTCCTTTGTGCTTCCTTACTGGTTTTTTGTGTGTGTTGTTTGGGGTTTTGGGGGATTTTTTTAAAGATCTTATATATGGAATAGAAAGGAGAAATGTAACTATCCAGCTGTTTTCCTGATATTTGGATAAGGTCTGAGCAAATTTCTTGGGAGGGGAGCGAGGACGTACAGTGGTGATAGATCTGGGTTGTGTCTGAAGAATTGTGTACGTAGGTAATGATAATGTATTTAATTGTGCTTTACTGTGACATACCGGGTACATTAGCCCACTTTCACTTTCTCAAACTCAGTTTCTTTCAAACAATTTGCAAACCCTCAAAACAAGATTCAAACAAGTAAATTGTATCAAAAATCAGATATTTGGAAAATAACTATTGTTTAAAACCCAATATAAGGAGATTTAACATTAACGTGGTCTTTTTTCAGTGCATGACATGGTTATAAATCTATCTAGTGTTTTGCTTTTGCTGCAGCACTGAAAAAAGGGAATTTTTCCCACTGGAAAATTGTCCCAGTGCTATGTTTTGGCTATGTAGGATCATACAGTGCTGGCATTTGAAATAGTGATAATTTTATGCCTAAAAAATGAGTAATTGAACCATTGAGAACTTAATTCTGATGAAATCCTTAGATCACGCTCCATCATCTGTTTTTCACATTCTTGTGTATATGACGTGCATCTGCAAGTGACGCATTTGTGTATAAAGCCATGTACGTGTCTTTGCACGCCTAAAAAATACAAGCAGTATAAAGGCATCTTTAAAATTTTATAGCTTATTTAAACACAAACTAATTTTTCCTCACTTTGTGTCTTTCAGAGAGACTGCCACAGAGTTATCTGGAACATTACCAAGGTAAGTGAGTTGCTCTAAACTACATCTGTGTATCAATGTCTGGAAAGTGCTGAAAGAAGCATGACCTTTTTGAGGCAGAACATGATCCTTTTCCTAAGGAAAACTGCTGGGATATTGAGAAGTGGGGGTGCAGAGAGGAGAACACGCACTGCATGCCAGAGACAGACAAATGGCTGTGAAATATTGGCACAACCAAGATGATACAGCTTCAAGCAACACGTTGAAGTTGCTTTGAGGCTCAGCACAGTTGTGCACCTGATGAGAAAAATCCCAGATGTGGCTTTCTTCCAGCTGTGCAATTATACCCATTGCAGGTGGTTTGGCTTTCACTTTAAATTTCACCTGAGGGATGAGGGGAGGTAGTGGGGAAAAAAACACTGTGATCTTAAGGCATTTTCATTTGGAAAGCAGGAAAGCAGCTTAGACCAAATCTTCTATGCTGAGAAAGCTTTTCATAAAATAATAGAACTAGACAAGACTCCCAGGTTGCGATAGAGTTTTTTGAAGAGAGACCTGCCTACGTATTGTCAGAGTATGCAATAAAATGCTGTAATCATGCAGACAGAAAAAAGGGTGGAGAGAAGGGAAACAAATATATCAGATATAACCTGTTACTTAACAGAGATGCCTGGTGAGGAAAAAAAAAAATAGTGCTCTCGGTCCTCTTGCACCTTCTGACACCAGTTTTGCTCTCTAAGGTGCAAGGGTTTTTAATGGGATCATGTTTTAGGGGGTTTTGTTATATTCTGATTGATACCAGAGTTGTAGTTCATACAATATATAACATAAAAGGAATACTTGAACAAGAAAGTCAGTTTTCTTTAAGCATAGTAATACATAAGAGTTGTTTCTGCTTCTAAGAGAAAAAATGTCTGCCTTTGTGGTACATGTGGTGTATATTAGTTGGCTTGTTTGTATTGATAAGCTGTAAAAATGTACATTTTCACTGTGTGTGATGGTTTTTCCCCCTCTGTAATATATCACCTTATTTTGTAGGTACAAACTTGTGTAATTTATATCAGTTGATCATTTCTTAGATACCTTCCTTTTTCTGACTTGCTTTCACTTGATGTCCTCAGTTGTGCAAGCAAATGTGCTGGTGAAATTTTACCAAGCATTGGACGTGCTGACCAATGATCAGGCCTTCCTGACACATAAAAGATTTTATTCATCTTCATTGCAAAAGAATTACAATTCTTCAAACATACCAGAAAAGAAAAAAAAAAAAAAGAAATAGAGATTCAACAGTGTCTGTCTCCTTGATTAGCCAATAACACTGCTTAGCTGTATCTTTTACTGGTGTTAGTGCTAAAATATTTCCAGTTTGACTGCACACCCCAATTGGTTAGGTATTATATGACTAATATACTGGAAACATTAAGTCCTTGTACTGCAGAAGTGAATCCCACTTTAAATTAAAGTCAAAATGAGAGATATAGGTGCTTGAATAAACACCCAGTTTCATGCTTGCCATTAATGATTGCCTAAATGTGTTTTTTGAATTATTACCACCAGGCTTTAATTTTAACTGTGGCAAGATGTCACAAGTGAAAATCAGATTATACAAGTGATGTGCACAAGGCATTGTAATTGTGTTATAAATATTAAAACCAATGATCTTGTCTTGATTTAAAACAAATGTGTGCAGCTATGCACAGGTTGGCTAGTCTTCCAGCCTTCTCGGGTATTCACCTCTTCTTGCATTTCTCTAAACAAGCAGTTCCTTGGGGTTTTTAATCTTATGTTGTGATGTATTAATCTAATATTTTTTGTTCTTCTTTCAAAGTTCAAGTTGAACCATTTTGCTGTTATTAATTCATAAGAGTGAAACAGTCTAATTCCTCACCAACACCACCCTTCTTCATTCACCCTGTAACTGCTTTACAGCATATAAAATTTTAGGTGTTGCACCTTGAAATGATGAAACTAATAACCCCTTCCCATAGTCACTGTTTGTTGTATTTTGTCCAGTGGGTCAGAAAAAGCCCTCTGTAATCCTAGAAATCTGACTTTCATTTGTGCAGGCAAATATGATGCTTTTTCTCTGGGCAATAATGACTTGTAGATAAATTTATGGTCAGGAATGTTCAAATCCTTTTCAAGCATTCATAAACCTGGTGAAACAGTTTTCACTGCAAGTGTTGTAAGTGTGAGCAGATGTGTCAGCTTAGGCACTGGTGGTACTAATTTTTTCTTGTCATTAAAAAAAAAAACCTGATGAAAAATATTCTCAAAAGCCCCTTCTGAATTTTACATAGTTGAATTAAAGAAGAGAAGTTAGGGATTTTCTCCCAGAAAACCCTGTAAATAGTCAGAAGTTACAGAAGATAATAATTTTAATATTTTGTCTTCTCCTATAGTAAACAAGAGATGTTACTTATGTGCATTTTTAAAAGGGAAAATATAACAAAGTGTCTTGGTAAATGATGACTTTATAATACAGTCATTTTCCATTAAATACTGACATCTAATGATTATTTTTAAGAGGAAGAAGAAATTACCTTACGTCTTGCCACTGAAAAATATGTACCATTGATAGGCAAAAGCAGAAAAATCTGCATTGATGGACATCATTTAGAAGGAAAGTTAATAGATTAACTTTGCCTGTAGAAAGATATAAAAATATTCAGCACAATTATATTGTGTCAGTTCTAATTTACCATTTATTTTTGATGATTTTGGGAAGCTCAGGCTAGAGAAGGAATTGAAAATTTAAACTTAAAATATGATAAAGAAGCTTTACAATTTTTATATTAAATGACATTATTATATCTATGAATGTATATTGTTTTTTTCAAAGAAAGGCTTTCTGTGTGCAACAGCACATCAAAGAATGGATCTTCACAAGGAAAACTTTATAATAATATTAAGTTGTTCATTGCATGACCTATTTAGAGTACTCAGATACTTCTTGTTGTAGACTACATAATTAAATTTTAAATGGAACATGATAAAGAAATTATACTGGTGATCTCTAGAGGTTTGAATACCCTATTTGGATCTTTACAAGACTGTAGCGAAGGCATACTTTAAAATTTAATAAAGGTCTGGCCTATTTTTTTTTTCCTTTTAGATGTTCTGTAGCTGCTATGGCAGTCCTATTTCAAACTGCATTTGCTCTCAACATTACATAGATGGTACCTGCGATAACAGACCAAACTAAAAGTATTAGAAGAAATAGAGCTTAACTTGAGAAATCCACCATTTGAACATGATACAGAACAATTAATGAATGAAGATAAGCTCCTAAAATCTTGCAGTCCCTAAGTTTGTAACCACCCTGTCGTAGACCAGCATCTGATCTGAGAGGTCGAGGGGAGCAGTAAATTTGCAAGGTGGGGTGTTCAAGCACAGGGCAAAGCCCTGTGGGCACAAGGGAGATGATGTTTGGAGCTTTAACAAGAAAATACTCCTTTTCAGTATCAAAGGAATTATTTCAGTCTCTAGCCACTTCTGTTTGTTTCTGTGAAAGTCACTTTATATTTAAAGAAGAACAAATACTTTAAATATAGACTAACTGCATGGATTATTTATTTGTTTAATACTAGGTCAGTAATGGTAACAGGAGTAAAATTTGGGTTACTTTTCCACTTCTATGTAGTGGCTCTATTTTATGTTTCACTTGGGGGTGGGCAATAAAGTTTAAATGGTCACTTCCTCCTCTAAGCTTTTCTTATTTACTGTTAAAAAAAATTTCAAGATAATAATTTGCATAGGTATTTTTCCTAGAAAGAAAGATCTCTGCAGCCCCCGCTTAAATCATGAGCATAACTCAGGAAAACTTGTATTTTGAGGTAAAGGCCATCTTAAAACTGTTATTTAGAAATTACTTTAGAATGGTGGGAGGAAATAACAGAATCGTAGAATAGTTAGAGTTGGAAGGGACCTTAAAGATCATCTAGTTCCAACCCTCGAATCTGGAATAAAAAACAGTGGTATGGACACACTGATGTGAAAACAATCAAGTATGTTCAAAATGGAAATGAAAATCTTTAGCTTGTCTTAGAATTGTAATAATTTGAAAACTTTATATATTTTAAAGCAGTGGTCTGGAGTAGGGTGCAAATGTTAAGCCCTGTTGAGTTGGGGTTTTATTCTCCACCTTTCCATAAATTTATTTAATAGCGTCTAAGTTACATTTACTGTGGAGACTTCTGCTCTTGCGTTTCTACAGCATTTTGAAAACAGAATTTAAGTACTGAACTCACTTTGGTACTTTTGCAAAATGTTAACCTGCAACTTCAACTTTATTTAAATCTAATGCAACTAAGCTTTTATCTAAAGGGAAAAGAATTGACAACCCACCATATGACAAGCAAAATGAAATCTCTTGATCACTAACTGTCAGCAGTCTTTCTAATACCATTGTGTTAGAGAATGATATGTCTTCCAAGGAGCTAAGCACACAAGGTTTTGAATCATTTCTGTCTTGACAGCCTAACCCAAGTAACTACTTGTAAGTGCTTGGTTGAATTATAAAATCTGTGTGGCTCTGTAGAGTGAGTTAATAAAACACCTATGAGCATTTTAATTACTATAAAATGAAAAGGATTTTTTCCTGACAGTAATAGGGGCATGGACTAAAGACCTACTTGACATCTCAATTGCTGTCTTCGCTGGTTTTGTATGGACCATGAGAGCCGGGGTTAGCTTCTGTGTTTGCTCTTCTGGTCCCCTTCAGATCTTCTGCCAAGCAATTTCTCTTACTCTGCCAACACCAGGTTATACCTTTCTCCTCTTATGTCTCATACACTGTGGATGTCCTCTCCTGTTACGGGTGCTGCTTTGCCAGTCATGTCAGGTTTGAACACCCATCCACTGACCATACGGGTCTCTGCCAATCTAAGACAGAATTTTTCTTGCCTTGTTATAATATTTAGTGTAATTTTATTCTCCCTTAAATAAAGCAGGGACTTGGCATAGTCCATTTGTGACACTTTGTTCTAATGGAAAAGTTCTTCTTTCCACCTCCAAATCCCTTCTCAAGACTCACTTTCATTTGAAAGCATATAAATAATAGGTCAAGCAAATGTTGTTCATCCCAGGTAGCAGGCAGTGGTAACTGATAGCATTAAAATCTCTTGAATGTCAAACTATATGCCGCTAACCAGAGTTAGTCTTTGGAGATGATATCATCTTGTATCTTTTCTGAAATCACATCATTAAAAAGAAAAGAAAAAGATTCCAGCCCTCGATATTTAAATGTTCTCGAGTCAACTATCTTAAAGAGCAGGTTTTCCATAATTTGGCTGCCTGCCATTTTCTGAAGAAAATCATTATTTTAAATTGCGACTTGAATTTAACTAATCACTCCCTTAAAAAAATAAAATAATTTCTTATGTTTGACCTTTGTCTCTGCCTCAGATGCTTATTTCTAAATACTGTTTCCTTTCATCTAACCTTTGAGCTGTTTTTCTGTACTGCAAGCAGGACTGTCTATTACCCACTGTATGTGCTGTATAAGAATGCTCTGATGTTGTTTGGTCTTTTTGAGGTGCTGTAATATAAATTACAGTAATTATTTTGGATAGTAGTAGGTTTGATGTTATTGTAACTGAATCTGGGTTATTATTTTGAGGAAATAATATACAACTGGTCTCTGAACTATTCTGATTTTTATTTTTTTAAGTAAAGCTTCAATATCATTAAAATGTGACATGGAAGTTGTTCCTTCTAGTAGCTGTTGGCATTTTTATTTTTTTTTTACATCCATTTTGGAATTCAAAAATTGCTGAGATACCAATGGCAGGAGTCACATTGCCTAAATTTAGGTATCACAAAAGTCCTCAGTCTAAAGAACCAGAGGAGAAATGAAGAGAAATAGGTGCCTTATCTCAGGACAGGGTGAATAACCTTGGGGAATTGTTTTTCTTTCTCCATTGCCTGAAAGTGGAGCCTGAGGGAACAGAGTAGACTAGATGTTTCACCTGATGATAGCTTTAATTTAAGGTGAGTCCTAGCAGCCTGAGTTTTATAAGTGTTAAAGTGCCAGGTGACGTAAGCCAATGCCTACTGGAGTTTTGAGGACATTGGTGTGGTTAACCTCAAAAAAACTTTCAATATTTGATACTTTAGTCCTAAATATAGACCTTGGGAAGGAGGGGGGAAAGTCAGACAGAAATGGTTGTTGGACTTGATACAGCTCTGACCCAGAAGGCAGTAACTCTTCTCACAGTGCATAGTCCTCAGAAATCACAGATCGCAGTCTTGAAACGGTTCCTAATTATTTGTAGCCTTTGAATCTTAAAATGAGTGCAGGTGATTTTACTCAGTGACCTGGGTTTTGAACCCACAACCATTTTTCACTAACAGTTGTTAGCATCTCTCACAAACACTAATGAATTTGACAGCAGACTTTCATCTTAAAATCTGGTAGGGCTTTTATTTTTATTCCCTATTGTAAAACTCTAAAACTAGAGACATATTCCCTCCTTTTTTCCCCATTATTCACCCTTACCAGACTTCCAAGCACCTTTTTCACTCATTTTACAAGGCACTGCCATCCAAATGTGCTCAATGAGGGTAATGTGCAGCAGAAATTAAAGGACTTGGAACTCTTCATTTCCATTCCTGAAGGTGAATTCCAAGATCGTGATTATTTTTATTTATACAGTGCCTAAAGAGTGCAAAATACTTTATGGAACAAATAAAAGACCTCTTGTAAAAAGCACGCATTCCTATAATCTAATTTTAGGCTCAAATCAGGCAGTATGAATGCTAAGCAGCAGGGCTTGAAGAAAAATGGAAGGTATATGAGGGCTACACTAATAAGATTGAGCAGTTATTTAGGTTCATTATCTGTTCCACTTAATAGCACTGTAATATCTTACTGGCTGAAGTTAAATTTATATTGGTCTGGGAAGAACATTTGACTGTCACAGGAATGGCATTTCTTGGATTTACTCAAAAAATGAGCCTTTGAACAACAGTTTGAATGAAGACAGAGAAAGGGACCATTACAGATGGATTTTGAGAGGACATTCCAGTGTACTAAACAGCAGAGGAAACCAACTTAAAATACAAAGCCTGAGTTTGTTCTGCTTGCTTTATTTCCCAGCTCAGTTGAAATAATTGTGCTCCAAGTTAGTAATTTGTGTGTATCCTTTACATATGTGTTGTTTTAGCACTTAAGGTCATCAGAACAATGTTATTTAGAATGTCAGCGCAAAGGATGAAAGTTGTGGGAATAACTTCAGATATAAAAATGCATTTGAAAAGGGAAAAAAGGTGTATACACATCTGCTTCTGGAGAAGCGGCCCAGCAACTGAAGTCAAGGAGAGCTTTGTTAACATAGAATCATAGAATTGTTTCAGTTGGAAAAGACCTCTAAGTTCATCAAGTCGAACTGTTAACACTGCTGAGTCCACCAATAAACCATGTCCCTAAGTATCACATCTATGTGTCTTTTAAATACTTGCAGGGATGGTGACTCCACTCCTTCCTTGGGCAGCCTGTTCCAATGCTTGACAACCCTTTCAGTGAAGAAATTTTTCCTAATATCCAATCTAAACCTCCCCTGGCATAACTTGAGGCCATTTCCTCTTGTTGCATCGCTTGTTACTTGGGAGAAGAGACAGAGACCCACCTTGCTACAACCTCCTTTTGGGTAGTTGTAGAGAGTGAAAAGGTCTCCCCTCAGCCTCCTTTTCTCCATGCTAAACAACCCCAGCTCCCTCAACCACTCCTCATAAGACATGCTCCAGACCCTTCACCAGCTTTGTGGTCCTTCTCTGGACACATTCCAACACCACCATGTCTTTCTCGTAGTGAGGGGCCCAAAACTGAACACAGCCCTCAAGATGCGGCTTCACCAGTGCCAAGTACAGGGTGACGGGAGTCAGGGGCCCAACACTGAACCCAGCACTCCAGCTGTGGCCTCACCAGTGCCCAGTGCGGGGGGAAGAGAACTTCCCTGGTCCTCCTGGCCACACTGGTGCTGATCCAGGCCAGGAGGCCCTTGGCCTTCTTGGCCCCCTGGTCACTCTGCTGACTCATGTTCAGCTGCTGTTGACCAACACCCCCAGGTCCTTTCCCACCAGGCAGCTCTCCAGCCTCTGCCCCAAGCCTGGAGTGTTGCATGGGGTTGCTGTGACCCAAGTGCAGGACCTGGTACTTGGCTTTGTTGAACCTTGTACAGTTGGCCTCAGTCCATTGATCCAGCCTGTCAAGATCCCTCTGTAGAGTCTTCCTATCCTTAGATCAATACTCCTACAAACTTACTGAGGGTGGACTTGATCCCCTCATCCAGATCATTGATAAAAATATTAAACAGAACTGAGCCTGGAGAACACAACATGGCAGAGTTGAGAAGTTTTCTCTTAATACCTTTGCTACAGCATAGGCAAGGCATGCATCATATTATATATATATATATATAGTGATATAATAGAGTATTATATAATGTATTTTATAAATAGTTAGAAATGAACTGCTGATATATGGAATTTTTTGTGTGTCATCTTTACCATTGGTCTCAGAAGAGCCAGTAGTAAGATATATGGATGGCCCAGTGTCAGGAAACCCACACCGATACTCCTAGGACATCAAGGACTCTGGTTTAGTGCTTGTTTCAACATACTCTGCCTTCTAAGCATCACTTTTATTTTTTAAATTATAGCTATTGTAACATTTACAAAAAATGCAACAGTTTGAATGATTCAAAAAGATTTGCTATGAATTACAAGCAAATCTTAGACAGTTCTTAGTAAATTATTTAAAGAGGTTTAAAAAAACCCCAAGAACCTGGCACGTTCCCCCATTTTCAAGGTTAACAGTTTATACATCATCTACATTATATTAAAAACATTTTTACTGGAGCCCATAAATGTTACACATTTTTAAAAAGCAATGATCACAGTGGGATTAAATATGTTACATAAAGCCAGACAAGAGATCTGCAACCAATAATTGGTGAATGTTTTTTATTTTTTGAGGTTGCTGACTTAAGTTTTCTCCTATGAGACGATGCAAATTTTCCCATCTGTGCCTTGCCATTAGGAGCAGACAGCACCTAAATTTTTTCTGTGGTCAGCAGAAGACTGAGAGCCCCAAACTCACGTGTTCAGAGCAACATCTCTCATAGCAGTGCTGTAACTCTCTTAGTAGCGATGATATTTTGCCAGTTTGGAGCCACTGAGGACCTACCCCACTTTCTGTGTATGTTGTCCCAATGTATTTTGCAAGTTGTGGCCTACGCAGCACTTCTACAACAGCAAAGTGCCGGCACGGTGCTTCTCTTAGCTGGACTATAATGGAAAATATTTTTCATTCAGACCCTTGGAATTTTTAGAGCTTTCACACCAGTTTCTGCAGGGAACATTTAAGCCTCAACAAAGCCATGATGTTGTAGAGTGGATGTAGATCATGTCTGTTTGCTCTAATTTAACCTTAATGAATGCCCACGGAGAAAGAACGAAGGAAAACCAGATGCCAGTCTTCGCAGAGAAATGGCGTTCAGGCTTTTCTGATTATTTTACTTCTGAACTTTTAGATACTCATCTCACAATGGTTCACATGCTTTATTTTGGAGAAAAGCCCTGCTGATGTCAAAGTGATTGCACAAGTCAGTGCCATTTTAGCATGTGTATTGCTGCTTACTCATTGCTGTAAAATGAGTATCATCTGATTTGATCCTGACTCTGTCACTAGGACTGCAGACAGCTCTACTTGAATAGGAAAGAAGAATATACACATAGAAATTCAGTTTTGGTAACATCCTCTTGAAACAAGAACTGAGAATCCTGAGGTAGAAGCCTAAAATAAGGGCCTAAAAGGCTCCTAATACTATTTAGAAATACGGTTTGGGTTAATCAAAAGTACTGAACAACTGCAGGTGCCACTGACTTTGGTTCAAAGGGCAAGTGCACTTTTCTGAACCAGTTTATTGATTCAAGTTCTTAAAAAGTAGCTGTGACATTTAGGAAATCTACTAGGGTTTGGAACTCAGGAGCCCATGTTTTGACTAGATGTTAAAAAATTATTTTTTTTTATTAAGATTTTTCTGTTGGGGAGTACAGATGCACCTGCACTGGTGTGCTCGTGGATGCTACAGAGACTTTGGCTTGCCATGTCTCAGGATCACATGGTGAAGTAAGCAGAAGGTCCTGCAACTAAAAAGTTTTATTTAACAAAAATGAAATATTATTATTCATGTCATGAGTAATTGAATCCCCAGATGTTCTCATTCTGTATCAATGGCTGGGGACAATATGACTCTAGATAGACTGTGACAACATGAATTGATTTCTTCTTTCTCTTTTTTCTTTTATTCTTCCTTTTTTATTTTAAACCTGCAAAGTGACTGTGGGGGTTTTTTTTAGCTGATTGCTTGGAGATGACATTACAGGCTGTGCAGCTGTAAAAAAGACCTTCTCATTTTCATTGAGAGTAAATAAAATAAAATATTGCAGAAATAGCATTGCTTTTCCCCAGTCCTGCCCCTGCAGAAATAAAGAGAGATAACTTGGATAAAGCAATTGCATTTGGAAAGGCATTCACAAGAAGAGATGGTTGCTGCTGCCATTGAATATTCAGAATGTAATAATAAAAGTAATCATGTAACTAAAAAGCCACCTGTTGCTTTCTTCAGTTTTTATCTAAAGCATAGAGTTCACTTTTTGTTTCTCAATTTATGCCAAACAGGGAAGTCCAGCTCTTTAGAAACCTTATTATATACAAGGTAATAATTCCTTATTAAAGTTAAGTAGGAAAAGAAACCATCCTCGCTAACATTTCTAAAGCTGTTAAGGATGGAGGTTTCACAAAGGAACAGAAGTAGAAAAACTTTTAAGTGCTTGTTAAGGCATGCACACACAGTGCATACAAGCAATAAGTCTGTTTTGCTGAACTGTGAAATTGCACTGAGTAATTTCTCTAATAACAGAATAGATATTACACCTCTGACCCCAGAGGAGCTCCAGGCTCTGTGCAGCCGCTGGCCCTGACATCAGCAGAAACTCATGCAACCAAAGCACAGGCTGCATGCTGAGGGGTGGAAAGACTTGGCAACAAAAGAAACTTGACATACAACTTGTAAATGTTCTGGCTGATTTAAAAATTCAGAAAATTATTAATGATTAAGACACTCTGTTTATTGATTCCCCAACCCATGATCTATTCTTCAGAGGAGCTGCACAATTGTGTCCCAAGTTGTCCCAGTGACAACTACCTCCTGCTTCCGAAGCAAGTATTCAATCCACAATGAGCATACAGTAGCAGAAACTTTTAATTGGTATTTCACGTTAGCTTTCTCTTATAGAAATGATGCAGTGGTGATGTTTTTCCACTCTGTTACAGAGAATGCCTGTGGAAATAACAGTTCAGTAGCGGGAGCAGGGGAAAAAACCCATAGTATCCCTCAGGATAATACTGCATGAGTAGAAACAGGAAAATAAATCATATAAGAAAAGCATTCAGTTAAAGCAGCAACTATATCTTCTATTTCAAAATCTGCAAGGTGAAAAAGAGTGATGTGGTTTAAAGGGGATATTGATTTGGCTGAGCTACACATGAACTCGTGCCACAACCCCAGTACTTCTCCGGTCTCTGAACCTCTTAGAATTAATGGAAAGGGGTTTAGATTGATTTCTTGAAGTTTTTCTATAAAAACAGTGAGTCTGATGAATGGCAAGTACTTGAGGTGATTAAAAAATAAATAAATAAAAAGTTACTTTAAGGACTGAGAAGAATTTTGTCAGTTTTACTTTCTTGTAGTGTTCTATAGCTAGAGCAAGGCAGCGAGAGACTATCTCATTTCTTCTGCCTTCCATTTTATCTTGTGAGTGATTGACTTTCTTCAGCAGCTCCATCAGGTAATGTGACATAAATGGGAAATAAATTCTCATCATGAATTTGTCTCTCAGTGCCAGGGACATAACAGACATTTTTAGATATTCATACATTTGAAAAAATTCAGAGCTCAGGCAGATGTTGAAATCTGGCAGTCGAGTTTGGCTTGCTATTCTAATGCAGGTTTTCAAATTTTGATCTTAAGTAGGTGATATTTTATTAAATTTTATTAACACTGTGGGGCCTTGCTAGTGGGTGCTGGATAGTAGAAAATATATGGCAGGAGCTGTTTATCTTTACAGCAGCATGTGAGTTTTTGTTCAGGGGGAAGCCAGTGGTTCATCTCTTCGTCTAGTATTATCTAGCAGCTGCTTTGAAAGACAGGCTGGCAAAGTCAAGAAGAGGCAGCTATGGAAAGAAATATCTGCAGGAAAATCTTCTCAGTCCCTAGACAAACCTCTTTTCACACCAATAGGAAGATGCTTTATACCCTTGTTATCTATGGGTTTTAGGGCTTTTATAACTCCTGATATTCTACCTTTTCAAGAAATACAGGTTTCTAGTTTTCTTCTGATTTTCAGCCATGATGCTTTCTTTGGTTGAACTAAAAGTAAAAAATTTTCCTTTTGTAAATTCAATTTTGGATTAACTTCGTTCTGTAAGACAAGTCACAGCTTTAAAGAATTATGGCTAGAGTTCACAAAAACAGTAAGGAAATAAGGGTTACCAATAAAAAGGAAATGCTCCAATTTCCTTTTTTTTCACACCTTGTTTCTCTGTATTCTGCATGCATGAAAACTGGTCTCTTCTGACCTTCTAGATGCTTCTAAGATTTATGGTCTCTGTAAATCTTATGGTGAAGCATCAAGTCTAATAAAAGAAAAATCAAATTGTCCAAAGCAAAAAGACACACAAAACAAAACAAAAGCCTAAAACCTCCACCACCAAGTACATCTCTGATATTATTCTGCCTGTGTAAGAACCTCTCAGAGTAACTAGAGACAGTTGCACATGATTTCCCTGCATCCAGTACTGCCCGTGGAACATTCACCAGTGGGCTGTTGCTGTCAGGCACGCCATGCATCAGTCATCTTTTGCTTCTCTCACCATGTTTTTTAGTCTTCCTTACGTTCAGAAATTCTCAAAATGTACTTTCAAAATAAAATCTGCTCCAGCCACCAGTCTGTCTTACTGGTATTTCCTATTTGAAGAAAAAAGTGGGCTTTTATCACACATCCCATATGTGCTTTATGGTGCTGAGACTTGATAAGTGAGATATGATTTTATAATCAAAAATCCCCCAGGGAAGCTTGCAGATGTACTGTGGAAAGATACTGACACTTGGTGCTTTATTTGTAGGAAGGGTATGAACACTTTCTCCCTTTCTTTTTAACAGAAAATAATATTAAATTAAAAAATAGACTTGTGTGTCTTGTAAAACTCCTGAAGACATGTCCAAGTGGTGGCTGAATGATGTACACATGTTAAAATGGTACTTTGCAATGCATCAGGCTGAAATTTGGGAAAGAGGAATGATAGCTGATCATTGATGATATCACTGTCTCCTTTCTTTCAGCTAAATCTGTAGCCTTTTGAACTTGACGTGAATGCTACAGCTGGGGAAATTCAGCAAGGTGCTAGTAAAGGGGGCTGTTGATAGTATGCTCCATACTGGAAAGCTGTCTTGTTTTTAAATGCAAATGTGACTTAAATATGTAAATTGTATTCAAGATTTCATCAGTAAGACTTTAATATATCTAGAACTATCTTAAAGCATTTAAATAAAATGTTAATTGAAAGTATGGAACAGTGTTAGCAAGCTCTTTCAAAGAAAGCCTCAATTCCAGGCACGTAACAAGGAAGCAAGTGTTCTGATCTAGTCAAACAGAACCTCCTATGGTAAAAACCTATAATTGTTTTAAAGTTCTCTAAAAACCTACATCTCTGTTCTCATCTCATCCCACACACTGTGATATTCCTTATGTTCCTCACTCTCCTCTCTCAGAGCTGACTTTCTTTGTAGCCTTCTCCCACTCCCAGCGTGCTGCCTTCTCTCACCTCCTACGCGTTGAGCAGCCTCCTGCTGCCCATACAAGCACTTTTCTACACATCCCAGACCTTTCCTTTCCTTCAGCTCATCTGCGCCAAATTCCCCACAAAACCATCAGGTTGTCTTGCCCTGTATCAAAATCCAGAGCGTGAACCCTGCTTCCAAACTCAGGAAAGCTCAGTAATAAGCCACGCAGTGAATTCAGATCTTCTAAAGCAATCATCAGATGGAGCAAATGACTGATCTTTATATTTAAAAATAAACCCAGATCTATTTTAAAGAATAAAGAGAGATGGGTTAAGCTAGACTGCATCCCTCTGGTGCTTAGGGAAGTGCTTTCACAAGTGGCAGGGCAGTTCTCAGCAACGTTGACTTCAGTGGTTCAACTTCGACCAACCCAGGTCCAATTCACCAACAAAAGCTTGAAATAAGTTCTAAGAGCTAGAAGTGTGGGAACACAAAAGCATGAGCAAATCTTGCTGCCGCTCTGGTTTTGATTGTCATTCCTTACCTACTCATTAAGCAGAGGGATTTTGGAGGTATTTGCTAAGTTACCTTCCTATCTGCAGATGGTCTGCAACAGTGACAGCATCTGTTCCAAAAGCGAGCATGAAGGCAGGTATTATGGCTTCGCAGCTATGTTTACAAATTTGTAACAAGACTACTATTTGAAGCATGTTCTTTTATGACTGCTCACAATATGTTATCATTTAAATGTTGCTGGATTGATGGAGGGCATCAAAGGGATGTGGCCCAGAGAGATTTCTCAGCTTTGGAGTGGTTCCTTTCTTCCAGAGCTTGTGTGAATCTCAGAGGTTTGGGCAGAGTTTGCACGGATTAATACTATAACCTGTGACTTGTGCTCCCATGACCAGGGGGAAAAGAAGGGCAGCCACATGATAGTCTTCAGCTGACAGGAGTTTACTGAGTAAGGCTGGGAGGTGCTTGATTTCAGAAAAGACACAGTTCAACACTGAAAGGCAAAAAAATAAGTAGAAATAAAGCACACTTAACTTTTACATGTTGAATGCACTTTTGATAGTAGAGGAAAATTGCCAGCTAAGAACGATTTTTACTGTCTTTTTTGACAAATCACTACATCCACATACTGAAGGAACCCAGTCACATGCTATGCCTCAGGGAGGCCATTGGAGGACTGGGATGCTCTTGTATGGGTCCAGACCACCTCTCTGAGCAGCAGCGACTCAGGCAGGCTGTACTTCTTTAAGCATCATGCCTCATGGGTGTGACCAAAGTGTACAACCCATGCAGGCAGAACCCAACTCCTGAAGCTTTCAGGACCATATCAACCCAAACCATACATGAGGGGTGAAAGCTAAGGTCCTGTCTGTGCTAGTAGAAGCTGCTCAGTTTTAGTGTATCCTTTCTGTTGTGCTTTACATAAAATGGTTGCCACTGAAGATGTTGGGATTTTTTTTGCTTTGCACCTCATCTATGAATGGAATCTTCTGACTGTGTTATTCTATGTGTTCACAGAAATAAAAGCAAAAATAAGAGAGGAAATGCATGTAATCAAAAATATAAATATGAAATCTAAACTTTTTAATAAGAAAGTGAAAATCCAAACTGCCTTATTTCCATTGGAAACATGTTGAGTTTCCATGTGGTTCCCTGCTTGTGTGACTCATTGCTGGTGTTTGTGTTACTCCCACTGGGCTTTGAAACAGTTCCGCATCTTCTCAGGTGAAAGGATTCATCCCACAGCCCTTTACGAATCCACATTGGAGCAAGATGAATCATTCCTGTCTGTTTTCACTGCTAACTTGAAGGGCACCTACGCAACATGGTTCCCATGGAAAAGTCCATGTTGTAAACAGGTGAAGTTAGGGGGGGAAAGTTTGACTGTTGTCTTTGCCATCCTTTTGGTGAGACTGGGATTACAATTCTCATTTTGTTGAAATAACACATGGCAGGGGGGAACTGTAATGATGTACAGGTCCCACTGTGTGGTACCATTTGGCAAATCACACAAGCTAGGCTGATGGATTGAAGACTATGGTAAAGTGAGAATATGTTGTGTGGTTTTGAGCATTAAGCATCAACAAATATGTTTTGGCTAGTGAAATATATTTAACGACTTTTCTGGGACCAAGTAATCATCATTCCTTGATATTGCTTGCATGTTGGGAAGCAAAACTAGAAAAATGCATTTTAAAATTGCACCTTGCTGAACTGGTTTAATTAGAGGTCAGTAAAATGTAAATGGGAGGAAAAGAGCTGATGCAGATGTTTTGGGTTTGTTTAGATTGGGTATGCATACAGAAAGTTCTGTTATGCAGGGCTGAAGGTTATACTTGTGTTCACTCAAAGGGGAAGGTGAGTGTACTGTGGGTACTACCTGTTAGGTGAGGTAGAAGAAAAGATTATCATTCTCTGCAAAGCCAAAAAGCCCATATTCTCAAGAGTGTTCCTGCATGTAATGTAGTTTACAACTGCTCTGTGTAAGTTTTCCTGTGTTCCAGTCTGCTGGCATCCCTCTAACCTTTGAATACACCTGTGTAATCAAATCAGAAAGTAAAGGTCTATCATTTACTTCTTTTAATACCCTTGGACAGATTACTGTCTCATTAGAAACACTTGGCAAAGTAATTTAAGAACTCTAAGGCGCTAATAAGACGCTGTCTTTAAAAATGGATTGGCTGAGTGGAAAGTCTGGCAGGTCCCCAGAATGAATATCTGGCCACAGGCTGGAATTATTTCTGTGCTAATCTGCTTGGTCTGTTCAGAGGATCTACTTGTATCTTGTGGAGCGGGAAGTTTGAAGGCTGCTGACCCATGAAAAGCTCCCATCTGTGGATCCAGCTTGCTGCAACAATGTCTGGTGGGTGGCTAAAGAGTTTGCCATTTTCTGCAGCTATAGTCCATGGACCAGGTTGTAGCCTATGATCAGAGGCATATTGCGAATATACCCAGCTCTAAACTGCATTTACATTTCACCAGGGTGATGTATAGGCTTTATGTAGCTCTGTTTGCTGTGCCGAAGTGAGCTGTAAGAGCTTATCACTGTGATTTTTTTTTTTTCTATGCAATCTTGGGAGAGGATTTGGATTAGAGAAAGGAAATGGCAAAGAGAGAGCTGACAAAATCAGAATATGCACTTCACTGAAAAGTGACTGGGCACAGCTCTTTAAAACACAGGGTTTGCAGTTGTACAGAATTGATCTGGAAGAGATGCAAATTCCATCCAGACCAAATTCAGATTGAGATTTAAAATGCAACTCACATGGGCACCAGCAAATACACCAGCCAAATTCACTCCATTATTAAGTTAAGAGACTATCAGGTGACCCCCTATGAAATGTATTAACATAATGTCAATAAAAGTCTTTTTATAGGAAGGTGTCGAGGAAATGCAAGCAGAGTTTGTAGTATGGTACCACGCTTCCAGCCTGGCTCATTTCTCATTTCACAAAGCATTATGTGATGGATCCATCTGTTCCCAGGAGATAGGAGTGTGTTGATGCCATTTTCATGGGATATTTTGTTTCTAGGTTGAAGCTTTCTGAATTATCTGAAAGTTGCCTGAGTTTCCGTGTTCATTGC
The DNA here is from genome assembly GCF_000700745.2 of Antrostomus carolinensis. Classification (NCBI taxonomy): domain Eukaryota; kingdom Metazoa; phylum Chordata; class Aves; order Caprimulgiformes; family Caprimulgidae; genus Antrostomus; species Antrostomus carolinensis. The sequence goes on along the minus strand of NW_010332576.1, from coordinate 45,303 downwards.
CTGGGGCTAACTGTTGCCAAGATGCTCAGCATAGCTAGCAGAGGTTGCCTTCACAGGCTGGGTGGGGCCTTTACTTAACTGATCAAGGCTCATTAAAGCTTCAAATCTCTGAATGCACATTCGAAATTGAGTGACAGGAACTTCTGGGAAAGTTTTGTTGAAAAGCCTGGCATAACTGAGTAATTATAATATAGCAGTACTTCATATGCAACTTGATTGTCACAGCCTGTGTCAAGAGAACTCATAATTTCTGAAGGATAAGACCATATGTTCCAAAAAGAGCTTTCAGAAAGTGGGATACTTGTTTTGCAAGTTATTTTTTTCCTCTTCATAAAAAACCAAAGTGTTATGAAATGAGATTAAAAAAAATCCTCCACATTTAATAAACTGATTCTCCAAGAAGAGGTCCCAAACCTGTTGGATAAGCATGTTCTAATAGCTGCAGTTTCTGATTTACCTCTCAGTGTGGCTGAAATAAAATGTTGCAAGGATAGTTGAAAGGACACTGTTATCCTAAATATTCTTATACATTCTTAGATTTATTTTTGAAATTTGTTTTTCCACTTACACAGTCTAAATCACTAGTTAAGGACCTCTTCGTGTAAGATGACAATCACCTTGCCAGTTATAATTGGCCCCTGAAACAATATATGGCCAAGAGAGTCCCTCAAATGTCCAGACAGATTTGTGTGTAGCAACTGGAAATGTTACATGCTGTGGTTTACGTCAGCATCGAATATAAATATAGGTGACTTCATCGTCTTCCATTTTAAGCTGTATCTAAATCACCTATATTGTCCTGAAAACTTCTTGCTTCTTGAATGTAATGTGAAAAGATAGCTTGGGCATCGCTGGTGTTTAAAAGTCAGAACTGAACCTGAGCTGACATTTCTGAGGACAAAAGAATTATACAGAATTCTGCTCCAACAGGAAGGAATATTATTGACTAACAAGATCTCACTCTGCTTTTGGAGACCCTGAATATACACTGTGGTTATATTTTTAGACTTTAGATTTTATTTTCATTAAGAGTAATAATATTCCAATAATGGGGTGGTGAAAACCAACTAGAGTCAGCTTGGTGGGCTGGGATATTTTTATTCCCAGTAAGGGACAAGCTTATAGGGAGATGTGATTATTGCCCTGAGAGATTATAATATCCATAGTCACAAGCACAACTTTATCAGCTAATTAAGGATATCACTGTAAGATTTCCTAACAGATTTTTTTTTCCTGCATTCATATTGAAGAAAAGTGGCATACAGCAAGCTATCTTTGCTTGCCTTGCTAGGGAGAAGTTTTACTTACATTGATGTGATAAAATGGGATAAAATCACTCTTGCAAATATTGAATATTCTTGACCTAGCTTGAAGACAGTCACATCGTCTTAGCTCTGCATGCTCAACCCCTTCATTTTATTGTTAGCTTCCTTTAAATGAGGGTAGCATCATGTAAAGTCTGCCTGTAAATTCGCCTACTTTAAATACTTGGAATTTTCTAAATTTTTTATGTGTGTTTAATTTTACCAGCTTTCTTAACATTGCATATTTTGAATATCCTCTCATCACTAGGTTCCTAGTGGATACGTACTAAATAAGTGACAGATACCTCAGCTGGAAAGGACCTATGCAGATTTGGCATTTGTTAGGCTTGTAACATTTGCTGATCCATTTTCCCCATGGAGGATTGATTGAGACACTAGGTGAATCCTAAACAACATATTATAATGCATAGTGGTATCAACTCTGTGGATGTCCTCATGTGGGCTGGCCGTTCAGTGCTTCCTTTATGGTCAGTAAGAAAATCAGGCATCTTTCCAAATAACTTTTCCCAAGGTGGCTATTTAAAATAGGTTGTATGGATCACTTCCTACTTAATGGGGAAAACCAGGCATTACTACACAGGGAGTCTTGAGTTAGTGGTTCAGGTGTGGACGCCTTCTCTGAAGTGGCCTAGAGTCATATGAAATGGTTTGTACCAGCTTGTCCCTTGCCTCTTTATGAGGACAAAAAAAATATCCTTACATGTATCCTTTCCATTATGCTGTCTCACAGAATAACTTCTAGTGGACTGACAGATGCTAAAAAGATCACCCATTTTCCATGATCTGTCAAGTTAATTAGACAGATTCTGCCTAAATTCTTTTTACGTTCCAAATCCCAATGATTTGATTGCCTGCGTTTTGGCTGGCCAACTTGCAATGTCTGCAGCAAACCATCTTGTCTGTAAAGGCTTCACTGACTGGTGTTAAGAATAAACTAATCCTGCAGAGTGTAGCCTCCATCAGGCAGCTCTCTGGTAAATGCTAATGACTAAGTAGCAAGAGGTGTTCCAGAAGTGATGTGAGCTGCCTCTGCTTAACAAAATATCCACCTTTTTCCTAGTTTTAGCTTGTCCCAGTCCTCATTTCCTAATCTGGGCAAACCACAAGAGAACTGTTTAGCTAATGAATGATTGAAAAGTATGAACACCGAATTCAATAAGTCAGGAAGAAAACAAACATAAAACCCCACAGAGATAACAAAATGTATGCTTAAATGCATCATTCAATTACTCTGCTCACTCTTTGCTTCCCATTACAGTCTCCTTTGTTAGTACACAGTGTATCTAAATGGCAATCTCTTTGTGACAAGAAACTTTTCTTCATGCCTTTACCTGCTGGTGCAGAACGCTTTTGGTACTTTGTAAATATCAAACAATAAAAAAGAATTGATTGCAAGCAACATATGAATTGGATGATGGTTAATGAAGCTTCTCAGAATTTTCCCTACCCAGTACTAAGATAGCCACCAAAGTGTGCAGATTTGGACTCTGCTTGTCTTTATGAATGAGAAGGGCAGCTTCAGGTCAACTACCACAAGATTATTTTAGTTCCTTAAGTCACCACAGGCCATACAAACTGCAGAAGGATAGCAATCAATACAGGGTTAATCTTTGAGTTTTCTTTCAGTATAAGTCATCCAGGAATTATCTTGCCATTACCTGCTTAAAATTCTTTGTCCCCAAGGATGTAAGTTGTATCAGGTTTTCTATTCAGGCTTTTCTTTCATGAATGTTCCTAGAAAGTTGGTTCACCACCCTGGCAAAAATGGAGCAAACAAGCTGTTCTTGCTATTCCACAATACGGGGCACCCGTATTGTGGAATACAGAAGTTCCCTTGCCTCAAAGAACGGAGCCAACTGCTTCGTCTTGCACCGTTCTTAGCAGATCTTTTTAACTGCCTGTAATGTCAATCAGTCACAGGCAAAACTACCGTTTCTTTTATTAGGCTGCATGGCTTTAATGCTGCTTGGGATCTCAAAATCCTCATTTTCAGTGTACTAGCATCTGAAAATGATTGTATGATTCTCCAGAGACTTCACTTGGATATTGCAAGCAGATGTTAGAAAAAACCTGAAAATGGATAGTGGTATTGATGAGTCCCATCATAAAAATATAAAATAAAAATGTCATTACCTTTGCATTGCTGTGTAGCTTAAGATGATGAAATGCAGCAGTTATTACAGAAGAAACGGTCTCTTTACATCCTCCAGCTATAATCTATTGCACATGATTAACACTGAGAGTCTTTACTAATTAGCTTTTATGGTCAAACAATTTTCATGAAGTTGGTTTCAAAGAAATCAAAATTAAATTCCTTATAGCTCTGAAAGATAGACTTATGGAATATGAACGCATAGATAATCTTTACAAGCTAGAGGAAAATGATCGTTGAGCAACAAAAGCTACATAAAAAGACCAAATAATATCTCAGGTATTGCAATATAGTGTGTATGGGTAAGTGATGATGCTGGGATATTATAAATACAGTCCAAGTAGATTGGGTGATACACAGGGTCTTTTGTCTGATAGCATGTATTGATGAAACTTTACATATTGATGCTGTGAGTGCAAGTGGTAGAGAATCAATCAGAGCAGGATGAAAAACTTCACTCTTTATTCATCCTTGTAAAATTAAAAAAGATAAAAATAGAATCTTGTGGACTGACTTTATCCCATCAGAAGTACTGCAAATCAAAATTAATAATTTTTCTCTTTGCATTGTTTTGTTAGTTTGCCATAACTTCAAAATAAGCCACTGCTGCGACTGACTTCATCCCGCAGTGTTACACTGCGTCCTCTATTTGTAAGTGTGATGATGAAAGAGCTTTTAAAAGATGCTTACACTGAAATGTAGTGGGTTTTTTCCAAGTGAAATGACCTTAATTTACCTGTGTGTTTGTGCAGATAAGCTTTACTAAACTGTGGCCCAGTAAATACCCTCTCTTCAGTGAGCCTGTAGCAATTACATTTCACAGAAGGAAGGGGAAGCACTGAATTTAGTACAGTTTTCAAAACAACTTAGTTTTATAGCAGAAAAACATTTAAGCATTTAGAGGCTCGTATCCCAGTTACTACCAATAAATTTCTGGCTCCCAGAAGATTTAGCAACCCAAGTACTTTTGAAAAATCTATCTTTTGCTCACTGAATTTCATGGATAAAGCTCAAACATTTAATTCTTTTATGAAAGAAAGGGGGGGTCTTAACTCTTTTTTGGGCTTCATCCTGAAATCAAGACTTTTGTAGTCATCAAGGGATCACTGGAGACAAAAACATACAACTCCAGAAGGGCTAGGTTTCATCATTAGTTTCATGAAATTTGCCACATTTCTGTATCACTGATCCCTTCAAAAGATGACAACTATGTCAAAGGTACTTAAACAATTATTAAATACTAGAGACAAAATAAAAAGCCCTCATAGGTTGGATTTTTTTCAGAATGGTTTCATAGGAAGGCTTTATCCTTCTAGTTGCATTGTGGAGTCCTACAACAGAGATTTTTGCAGTTCTGCTGTGTTTACATATTTGAGATTCCCCAAACACTGCTTTCTCTGGTCCTGTTGTTAATCTTTGCCTAATTAAATAACAGGGTGAAGTTGAGGATGATTCTGCCGTAGGCTAGATTATTACAGTTCCGAGAACCTGCAAAAATTTAGTGTTCTCCTGAAGTAGCACAGGATGGCCAGGAGATCCTTTCGTTTGAATTTTGTCCTCTTGTGCTGCAGTTTTGGGGATTTTTGTTGCTATTTTAATACAGTCTGGGGTTTTTCTGGGAGAGAAGGTTGGTTGTACCTAGTCATACAAATTCCCGCTGTCATGTTTAAGAAATAAACACATATATAATGGTTGATTCAGAGAAGCATCAGACTAAAGGCATTGGAGGCAATTAGGTGTATTATAGGCAATTTGTGTTCTAAAAGTGTCTTACAAACTACATTTCAAACCCAGTGGATTTTGTCTCAGGACAAGGCAACTTCCACAGCCTGCTGAGATTTATGCTTCTTTTTTTGACATTGCCAATATAGGCCCGATAAATGTAAAACTTGATTTTGAGATGCACTCTCTATCCTAAAGATAAACTGATGGCTGTCGTGTCCTATTCAAGACAGCACTATCCAGTAATATACACATCTACTACACCAGATTAAAGGATGCGAAGACTTGGAAATGCAACAAGGGGTTAAATTATGAAGTGACCCAGATGCACTCTATTTATAAAAAAAACCCCAAAACAACAAACTATTCCAAGTGTTGGGAAGAGTTTCTTTAGTGGTTGTAAAATAGGTTCCATTGCTCAAGAGATTTAATATAAGAAAAGGAGCTGGCCCCTTTATATCATTAAGAGAATCCACTTCTTATTTACAAGTTAGGATTAATTTTTACTGATGCTTAAATGCTATAAACCCCTGTTGTGTGTCAGAGACTGTGACATTCTGTTACAGGTTAATTTCTTTCCTAGCAAATTAGAAAATAATGTGACTTGCAAAACAGGGGGAGAGAATGGGGAAATATGCCAGCAGCTGTGCTTAGGCTTTTTTGCCTTTTGGCTTCTTCTTTCATTTTCTAGTCTGCTGCACTTCTTCTTTCAGTGATTTGGATGCTGGATGCCAATTTAAATTTCCAGTGCATTTAGCATCCTACAACACCAGGGGATTGAAAAGAGAATTAAGAATGTACACGGCATTAAAAAAAAAAAAAGATAATTTTTTCTCCACAATGCTTTTTTATCTTTTTACCTCTCTGTGATCACAGCAATAACAGCATCCAGTAAACTACAGCCACAAAAAGCCAGTAGCGTGTTTATTTTGCAAAGGTGTGTTTATGACGGGAACTAGACGGGGCTCGCTCGTCGCTCACAATCTGCAGAGGGCTTTTTCACAGATCAACAGACTATAAGATTGCTTTCGTGGATATGAGCCACTGATGGACCCATACAGGCTAGTAAGAGTCATGTAAGAGTCTTTTATCCTGTCTCAGCAGGGACATCTTCCCCATGGGTTTCACGAGAGAGTGTTTGCCTAGCGGCGGATTTAACGGGGGGAGAGAGAGGATGGAAAGAAGATTAATGTTTCTGCCAGTTCCCCACAAGTTCACAGAAAATATTGGCTAGAGCAGGAGTGGCCCGACTCTGTTGTGCTCCAGCCTTTTCTCTGTACTTAGAGTGGCATGTTTTTAATCAAATGTGAAATACAGCTTTAGCAGGTCGAATGGATTAGCCTTCCTTGTAAGTAACTCTGTCTGCTTTAGTCAAGAGTGCAACTTTTTTTTTTTTTAATGTTTCACACTTAAGGTTGTCGTCTTTAACTTCATCAGTTTAAAGGGTCTTTGGAGTTTTGATTGTTAAAGGTGGGAACTATTTAATAACTATATCCAATTGAGCTTGGAAGTACGTGCAGTGAAGACAGCAAGGTAAGAAACTTCTCAGCCAGTCTGTCATAAAAGCTTGGAAATACTTGAGACAGATGGAGTGATCTGTTCCTTTTTTAATACCATATTGAGATTACAGTGCTTGTAAATATTTAAGTTTTCCTTGTTTTGGGCTTCCAAATCTGCCTATGTTTAGAAAAGTCAATATCCTCATACTCAAATGCTGGAAAATCTGTTCTTGACAATGTACATAACTGTTTTCCTTCCTCTAATGCTGGTTGTTATTTATCAGCATCTCATCAGTCTCTTGTTCTTATACAGCGTTGAAGTTATCAAAGAACTAAAGGGATTTTCAGCTACCTTATTTCTGGGCCTCTGAATCAGCTGAGGCTCTAATAAAGTTAGGCTGTTTGTATCAAACCATCCCTTATCAGTAATGTACTTTGAAAGCTGTTCTATCTGGTTAAATCCAAGTGAAATAATAGACCTCGTACCTGTCACATCCTCAGGCTGCTGTAAAATGTTGTTGCTCCACTAAAATAAATAGTTCAAGTGATTTCTGTGTGCCAAGAAATCGATGGAAATATTACAAATAATTTTTTAAATAGTTTGATTTTCAGAGTAACTGAAGATTTTTTTGATATATTAATCACTGCCATATTTCAGTGCCAGATACGGTGTAAAATTACTCTCAATGCTTTGATTTCTCTGAGGATCATCTTCCAAACATTGCAATATAACAAAATTCATTACTTACCATAATAGATTTGTATATTTTATTTAAAAAAAAATAAAAATAAAAAATTAGTGTAGCCCAGTAGTATTGCAAAAGATGATGGAACCAGATCCTCTGGTTCATATTCCCAACGCCTTGCACATCCCCATCTCCTATCTTTTCCTGTGCCTGTTTCTCCATTAAGTAGGAACAAAACTCAAAGGGTGCCTGGTGTCTTCTGTAATTTTTTTTTTTCCTTTTTAATTTGAATGTTGGTTCAAGGCCATGTTTCAGCAAAGCATGTCAGCATTTGTTTAAGTCTCACTGACTTTGGAGATGAGTGCAGTGTTTTGAGAAACCAAGGCCTCTGAAGTCATGTGAAAACAGTACATCCTCAGTCTAAATAATATCTCTTGTTTTATCTGATTAGTGATGGGCTATGTTTTGGGGTTTTTTTTTGCTTTTTAAAGCAAGTACCCTTATTTATCACCATCCAGGGATCTATTTGGATAGTCAGTGGACAGAAAACAAGGCATGAATCTGTTGGAAAAATCATTTGGCTCGTGTAGTCCTTTCTAAATATAACTCTCTGATCAAAGCACAGAGTGTCTTTTTGTAAGTCCCATCCAAAACAGATATTAGATGCAAAATATACTGAAGCCTTCAGATTTTTGACGGTGCCTTTTCAAAGGCATGCCATCCTGAATGTAGCATCATGTGATGCTGTTTGAACTAAGCAAACATTTTGCCTTCAACTTCTTTCTGTGCCATTCGTGCCACTCTACAGAGATAATTGTATATCCAGCTTAAAAAAAAGCAAAAAAGCCTCTTCAATTAAAATGCTGGGGATTTTTGAAGGCTGATGGAAAAAAGCAGTTGCAGTGTTGTGCCTGAGAAATATTTTTTTATTTATTTATAGCAATTTCTGGACATAAATAAACATAAATTGTTTCAGGGTTTTGTAGTACATTCATAAACATAAAGGTCCTTGCAGCTGAAATGGTATCCTTCAGAAATGACAGTAAATAAAAGCTATTTTTTATTTAGATACTAACCCATTTATATTGTAACAGTGTCTTTCAGGTGACTCTTACTGTCTTGGGGAGAAATGCAGGTGTGGGCATAAGAAGAATATGGCTAAATCTTGATGAATCTTTACCAGTTGTTAACTGAGCACTGAAATGTCATTGCATTGCTTTTCCCGTGCTGTGGTTTTCTAAAACAAAATTGTCAGCTGTTCTGGGGATATGGTCACAAGAGTCAGGGATGTGCAGAGGCATGAGGCTTTCCTGCTAGCTCACATCATAAGACAGAAAGTTGTTGTTCCTGTAAAACTGCCACAAACAGCGCTAATTAATACACTGCTGTTACAAGTGATGTAGGGGATTTACATCGACAGAATTAATTATTAAAATCTCTTTCTTCAAAACACTGTTTCTAAGGTGCTTTGCACAATTATAATATGAACCCACCCTACAAAGAAGCCGCAGATCTAAGGTTGGATTCAGACAACAGTCATGTACTTTATCAACAACTTGAAGAGGAACGTACGCACACATCTGGTAAAATTAGGGAGCCTGGTTCTGAGAGGTGCTGTCAGGATCAAAGCCTGGGGAGTACAACGTAGTGAGTGAAGGCAACATGCATCACAGGAAAGTAAGACTTTACTGAGTCAGTCACAATCCATGGGACTGCTCCCTCGCTTGCTGGTTTTTAAAGTATTAAGATTTTTGATTTTGCAAACTTTAGGAACTTTATTGTGTCATTTTCATCAGAATGCAGAGAGGGAGGCATAGTAAATAAATCCAAATATGATTATGCTGGAATTACACTCTCTTGTTGCTGGATTTACTCTTAAACTACCTGCAATAATCTGCAGTAGCTGTTCTGTAGTGAGCTGGGGGGTTTTTTGCAGCTCTCTAATGGGGGTTCATGCTTCAGGGACCTATTCTTAGAGTTACAGTGAAAATCAGACCTTGCAATGGACGAGGGTTTGTAACAGACCAAAGGCCAAATTGTTATTTCTAATGCTGGTTTTATTCTTAGCCCTGCATAGTGATGCTCCTCATGTCTGGGGCAGAGATAAAAATGAGATATTGATGACTTTCAGGCTCCAAAACCCTTTTGCTTGTCTAGAATGCAATTATATAAGTGGCAGTAAGTGATGCCTGAAAGAGATTAATATAGGCTGCCGTGCTCCTCATTGCTACAGGTAGAAATGAGAAGATCTAGGGAATGACTATTGAAAGTATTAAGCAATTAAGGTGGGTAGTAAAAAAGGGGAGACTGACTTTTTTTTTCTTCATGAAAATCTGAAGTAATGAGTAGCTGCATTATATAAACCATCAGGTGTGGTGATGCATTACATATATTATTCTTATCTCGTTTAAGAAGCTTCAAAAAATCTAACGCATATTCTCAATCTAATTTTAAGCAATTGGAGAATATTTAATGATACAAAACTCTCTTTGCAGCCTAAATGTTTATATCCATCTAAATTAGTAAAATTAAAAGCATAGTTTTTGCAATTTGAAAGCAATTTATTCTACCAGATAACAATAGTGTGCAGAAAGAGGCTCAGCCTCTGTTGATGGGATCATACTGGTTAAGTTTTGGGGCAGAATCTGTTCTCAGTTTTACACGTCTATAAACTGACAGTGATTTCATTAGTGCCATTATACTTAATCTGTGTAATTCAAGTAAGAATTAAGACCCTGGAGGTTGAGAAGCACAATGTCAAATTGCAATAACTATGGAGTCAATCACTGTATAATTTCCCTTAGGTTTCATGGATAGTGAAGTCTCTGGATACTTTGGTAAACTTTGAATAATTGGGGGAACATAAATTCAGGGGGTTGTGTTGAGGTACTGAGGTACTGAGCTTTCAGATATTTGGTCGGTTGAGATTTTTTTCCCAGAGAAGGTGAAAAGATTACATTGATTACATTGCTCTAATTGATGTGTGGCAGCCCATTTACTACAAAATAAAACACATCAGAAGAAAAAGACTTGCTCCTTTCTTGAAAGTTTAATATTAAAACATATTGAACTTAAATAAATCCATTGAATCTCACTGCAGAAGAATCACTTGCTTGAAAAGTTACCTAAACTGACACTAGTTTTGTGCTGGGAAATGAAGCAACAGAACCAAATTCTGATATAAATTCTCATTTATCCTGATATAATTAAGGAAGATTGTAGGCCCTTTGGTCTTTGAGGTGGTCTTTGTGAATGAGTAGAGACAATGGGGGCTGCGATAATAAAACTAATATATGCAAGAAAATCACTGACACTGGTGTAAAGCTACTTTGTCCTAAGAGTAAAGGTGATCAACACATAAAGCTTCCAAATTCATTTTTCTAGGGAGGTTGTTCACATAAAACACATGAGAATGGGAATGAGAAGGGTGATTATCATTTACATTAAAGTCTTTTTATGTCTCTCTGGAATATAAAGCAGCTATAGGAAAGAATATACACCTACGTTCAGTTCCCTGCATACGATGCCTGTCACATAGGTGATATGTGTGTGAATGGGAACAAGGCCCATATATAATATATCTCAGCACTGAAAAGGGTTTTCTGCTTTGCAATGCTCACAGGAAAGCTTGAGCACAGGACTTTGCCCGTGCGACCCCCAAATTGTGCTGGTGCCCTACTTAGGAGTGAATTTATTCAAGGCAACATGAAAGATAATCCAGTAACCTTGTCCCCACTGCAGATGGAGGAGGGAAGGTGACCTCCCTTTCTTCTTGCAAGCTATTCAGCTCTGCACAGAGAAATCTGGGGTGTTGAGCTCCCAGCTGCTTCATCGGATGATGCTGCGGGGGAAGGACTCAGATTGTGGCCAGGCAATGTGGATCAGGCAAAATATCTACTGGGAACACTTGTGTGCACTGTGTAGGGCAGCTGGTGTCACTAGTCCCATTTTGCTTTTATGCCTGTTGAGGGTCTATGGAAAATCCCATCTATTATATTACAAAAAGAACCCAAAAGAAGAGATCAGTATATGTCTGCAGCTTTTATATCCAGAGCAGCACTCTGATAGCCATTTCACCCCTAACTTCTCTAGAGTGGATAAAACTGTTGTTTCTCCTTTACTAAAAAATAAAAAGTACAATTTTTTTATTTTTTTATTTTTTTTTAAGTGTGGCAACTGTGCAGGACATGGTTCCTGTGAAACTTGTTTGAACAAATGCCCAATATTTCAGGAGTATCCACTAATTAGGGCTGCCCAATTGGGCCTGATTTTTCAGATCATCTGAGTGATTGTTGCTTTCATTGATCTTTAAGAGGAATGGATAGTCAGAGCATCTGAAAATCTGTCAGGCAGATGAATGTTGATGAACCAGAGGGAGAGTGTGGAAAGAAAATTATTTGTTTGATATTGCTAATTGTTTTGTTTTGGCAATTAAGTATTTTTTGAAGCAAGTGATTGATTTGGTGAGAGATGAAAAGGGATTAAGTGTGACCCACTGAAACTCATTTCTAGCCCTAGCTGCTTATTACAAAATTAGTTTTTGTTTCAGAATAAAATACACAGACTTGGTGGTATGGAAACTATCAATTAGCTGAATATACAGAGAAGTCCCTTTCTGTAAGATGTGATCTTCTTATGTGACAGTCTTCTATTCTTTTGAGAGTTTTAATTATTTGGTGATGCTTTTAAAAGTAGCAGTGATAAGGAAAATAAATAAATTGTGATGGAGAACAACTAAAAATATTTGTTTACTCTTTTATTTCCCCAAAGCATGTCCAGAACAAATTCTTTTGGCAATTTTAAATTAATGCTCCTGGTTTGGTCAAGGGGAGCATAATCCTCTGTCAATAATTTTTTTATACTGTTGTAATGAAATACGGATTTTTGTGCCTTTGAGTTCAAATAATAATGATATCATATTATTTGTTTTATTTTTTCCACAACTGAGGAGGAATTACAATGAAGTGAGGTGGTAGATACAGACTCAGGCAGGAAAGTGTTTGTGTTATTGTGATTATCAGACACTATATAGAATGAGCTTAAGAAGATTCTGTAGTACTTTGGAAATCTTCTTTCCGGACCTTGTCTGCAGTAAATATTTAGTTGAAATGCAAACTGATGTACCTCCAAAGATTTGGGAATTAATTTTCCACACAAAATAAAATTCAACAAAAAAAAATCAGACTGATCTTACAAAGTATTTAATTTAAAAGAATGATGGGGCTTCCCAAATACTTAAATCACTTTATAAGGCATACAAGCAGGAAAAAAAATACTTTAGATCCCAAAAAATTTTGATCTGTTTTTAGGAACATGAATGGATTTCACAGAGGGCTCTGCATGGCTGGTGTAGCCTCTTCCACAAGGATGATATTTGGCCATCCTTGGGTCCCCAGCCAGCCATCCACCAGCTCCATCTCTCTGGCTTTGCAGGTGATCTCTCTTTGTAGCTGCAGTTCTCAATCCAGACAGGAACAGCAGAAAAGCAGATACAGGAGGATGCAAAGAAGAAAGAACAGAGAGGAAGAGAACAGGGCTCTTAACAGTACAGCTTGATTTGATATTTTGCCTGAATCTTCACAAGTGTAAATATTTGACTGCAGTTTCGGTGCTTTTTTTATTCCCCTTCAGGTAGAGTATTTGTTTACAGAGCATAAAATTTCCTCCTTCCTCTCTTCTGTTCTTTCACTCCACAAGTGAAAATCTGCAGCTCCTTGGCAAGGGCTCAAAGGTAATAACACTAGGGAGTGGGAATTCTGCTTTCTCTTGAGACTGTATAAATCACTCTCTTTTTATGAAAAGCTCCCATGAGAAGGGGCATTTGAGTTTTGCATCATTTTTTTGCAGCCTCATCCCAGTGAGAGTCCAAACAGACCTGGAAAGCTTGGTTAACAAAACCAAGATTTTTAACATGAACATCCAAGTTTCAAATTCTTGCTGAGGTGAGACCTTCCTTACAAAGTTGAGGGAAATTTCTGAGCTAATGCTGGAAGTCTAGTGCTTGATTACTCTCTACTCCATTCATCTGAATGAATACTGGGAGTACAGAATCATAGAATCATAGAATGATTTGGGTTGGAAGGGACCTTTCAAGGTCATCTAGTCCAGTCCACTGGCAGTGAGCAGGGATATCTTCAACTACATCAGGTTGCTCAGGGCCTTGTCCAACCTGAACTTGAGTGTTTCCAGGGATGGGGCTTCTACCACCTCTCTGGTCAACCCGTGCCAGTGTTTCACCTCCCTCATTGTATAAAATATCTTCCTTATATCTACTCTGAATCTCCCCTCTTTTAGTTTAGAACAATTACCCTTTGTCCTATCAGAACAGACACTACTAAAAAACTTGTCCCCATCTTTCTTACAAGCTTAAGTACTGAAAGGCCACAATAAAGTCTGCCCAGAGCCTTCTCTTCTCCAACAACCCCAATTCTCTCAACTTCTTCATAGCAGAGGTGCTCCAGCCCTCTGATCATTTTTGTGGCCTCCTCTGGACCCACTCCAACAGGTTCATGTCTTTCCTGTACTGGATGCAGTACTCCAGATGGAGTCTCATCAGGAATGTTGTCTTCTTTTTCATAAGAAGAATAGTCAGCAGAAGAGTATTATTCCCAAGGAAAACAAAACAAAACAAAACAAAACACACATGGATATGTCTCTGTTTCTAGGAATCACATTCATTATTTACTGTTTCATCCAGGCACTGTTGCCTCCAGCATGTGCCATCATATGTACACGTGGTAGGATTCTTCAAGTTCAGGAGAGTTTACCTTCTTTTTGGAAGTTTTTTGGAAAAATAAGAGAAGCATTCTACTGTAGGTTTCTATTTATGTTTTTTGTTTAGAAGGCGGCAACAAACAACTAAACATATGTTCTTTCAGATGTGTAGATATAGAGACATTTGGTTATAAAGCTTATCTGATGCTATGTGAAGGTTGTTTTTAAATGCCATAAAAGCAAAAAAAAATAATTTTTAGCCTTAAAAATCCATAAACAAGGACATGTGTTGACATTTGGCAGGTTAATACCACCATTTCTGGGATCCTACATAACAAAATAATCACAAATGAAATTTTACACTGCCGCATCTCTGGCGTTAAAAACCTCCCTCTTACAAGTGACTTTGCTGAAGTAAAGTATATAGTTGTAAGATTTAGGAGTAGCTTAATTTAAGCATATTGAAACCTGATGATTGAGTGAAACAGCTTTTCCTAATGAGTACCTTGCTCCCAAGATAGAGATGACTTGCAATTTTTTTTCTTAATGAACATGGAATAGGAAGGAATTAGGTTTCATAGGCCTGTTTCAGAAGAAAACTGAAACAGGCCTATGTTACTGATTAGGAATTAGGTTTCATAGGCCTGTTTCAGAAGTGCTAATGCAAGAAGCAAATCAGTAACAAAAGTACAGATTTTTTTCTTTTTGTCATGTAGAGGAAAGTTACTGAACCTATGACTGTCTATGGCCGATTTTCACATTACTAACCATTTTCTCTGTGTGTTTTATTATGAAATTACTTGACACTTAAATGCCTTAATAAAATTATCAGGTTTAAAATATCAGCATGAAAGGGTGTGGAAGATGTCATGCTGTCATCTGTGCTATTTCCCATAAAAGTTTCAATCTTATTTATTTTGTTTTATGAGTTAGGAAAGAAGGTCTTTTCTAGAATAACCTGCAAACACTATGCAATTAGTTGTTCATACTCATGGCATCTCCAGGACAGAAGGTACCAGCTAGGTTAATGATTTTTCTGTCTTAAATTGGTAATGTTGCTTGACTTGTGGGACAACAGATGAATCAAGACTGTAATAGTCTTTGAAATCACAGAAGACTAGCAAAACGCACACATTTGGATGGAGAGGGAGCAGATATATATTGAAAAGTGTAGTAGAGCAATTAAGTAAATAGAAACTCTTTGGGGATGGAATTTCTGTCACACAAAAATATTTTATTGAGCTTAACTGTAGATGTTTTGAATGCTTAGGAATTTTTAAGCTATATTTGACTTTGTGTCCATTGGGTCAACTGTGTACGAAACACTGCTCTCCATCTGTGGAGACAGGAATCCTTGAAAAACAGGTTTAATATCTCCTTGGTTTTTCATACTGAATTAATCCTTTGGGAATGTCATTCTTCCTTCAGTTCAGCCATCTCGGTCTTTGTGAGTGATTTCATACCATTTGAAGAACTGACTCTAACACTGACATACTCGATACTGAGTGATCTTACATAAGTGCTGCCTGGAAAGTAGTGTGTAGCTAGAGTGAAATATGGACAGTGTGGGTTCCCATTAGCTGAAATACCTAAAGAATTTGTTATATTTAGAATTTTGTTCACTTATGCTTAACAGAGCTCCACTTTAAGTTAAGGAAAATTGGTTTCATTTTCTCTTCCTGCCATTAATCGCTATTAGAGTTGAAAATAAGGCTTTAAACATATCATTAAAGTACACTTAAGTAACTGGCAATTGACAATTAACTCAGCATGGTAATACATTATCATAACATTTTCCTTTGATAGGTTTGTCTCTTAAAAGATACAAGGAAAGACAAAAGATGCCTTTGTAAGACTCAGATTGAAGTTATTTCTGTTTTAATTGTTCACATTTTGTCTGTTTTATCAGTGAAATGTGTGCCATCATATATGTTCAAAACCATTTATTTGGTGTTTGATGGTGTGCAGTTGTGACGGACTGTGTCAAAGGGGTGTCTGGGTTTTGTTGATTCGTTTCTGTGGGTACGGTGGTCAGGCAGAAGAAAATGTACTGCACACTTCATGGATCTCAAAGTTTGGGAGATTAGTAACTGAAGGAAGATACAGGCAGAATTCAGATCCACATTAAAGCACGTTTAGCTTTCAAGTTTTATTAAAATTCTCTTAGGCAGAAGACATGATAAGTTCTACAAAAAAACCTCTGATTACCAACATCTCAGCATAACATGCCATGTGTTTTCCCTTTCAAGATAATAGTAAAATATAGTACTGCGCTTCAACAGAAAGCCCTGTTTCTTCTGCCTTTTAATACATAGAGTTAACAGGGAGTGTGTGAGCAAGCAGCTCCTCAGCAAGGTGACCAAGGACTGCCACCTCCCAAAGCTGAGTTGGAACGTTACTATGACAATAGCAACACCGATGACATTCTCTGTTCCTTGCACAGCCAATGGGCATTGACCTTATCCTGTCAAAGCATGTAAAAAGCCATGTGGGCAACACTGGCTTTGTGAAAATTGGACACATTTATCTAGGATGTTTCACCATATTACCATATACTGAGCTGTAGAAGTGTAGCTGAAATAGCTCCTGTATTGTAAGGTTTTTGCAGTGAAACTAGAAATGCAACAGACAACTGTAGGCTGAGCGAATGTTTTTTCTAATCCTTAAAAAGCAAACCCACCAGTGCCAGGTATGCAAACTCCCATCAGTTCTATGCCCCACATCTTGGAATCCTAGAATCATTTTGGTTGGAAAAGACCTTTAAGATCATCAAGTCTAACCAAAAACCTAACACTGCCAAGTCCATGTCTCTAAACCATGCCCCTAAGTACCACATCTACACTAAATACCTCCAGGGATGGTGACTCAACCACTTACCCCGGCAGCCTGTTCCAATGCTTGATAACCCTTTCAGTGAAGGAATTTTTCCCAATATAATATCTTCTCTTCTCCAGTTTTCTTGTAAATATACTACTCTAGAACATATTGGTTTGGAAATTGTACATTCAGGACTCTGTAGCCTGGCAGTCTTAGCAGATTGTTTTATTTTGAACACTTTTGCCATGCTTAAGTCTACAGA